>NC_041380.1:491096139-491106319 GCF_002162155.2 Triticum dicoccoides
CGATCCCGGCCTTGGTTAGGGTGGAGAGGAACCGTCCCTGTGCCGTCTCGTCCTTCGGGTTTCCCTGGGGTTACGATGGCGACGCCGTCTTCATCACGCACGCAGGAGGAGAAGGAACTTGAGGAGATGATGGCTGAACTTGGGATTGCTGAGGAGGATTTGGATGATCTAGTTTTTGAAGATGTGATGCCGGATGCTGCAGCCAACCCCCGCTGGCTCGCGATTGGCAAAGTGCACACGTCCAAGGAGTATGGCGACTACTGGTTCTACAAGAACATGAGGAGTGCGTGGGATTTAGCGCAAACAGTAAAGTTCAGATCCTTGGGCGACAATCTATACACTATGCAATTTTCTTGTTTGGGAGATTGGATCAAGGTGATGGAGGGTGGTCCGTGGGCCTTTAGAGGGCAGCCGGTGGTGCTTGCGGTCTATGATGGATTCACAAAACCATCCATGATTGATTTGAACTGCTTTAAAATATGGATTCAGATATATGATCTGCCAGATGGATATGGACCCTTGGTTAAACCTTTGGCTGTGAAGGTGGGGGCTCTGTGTGACGATGAAGATGACCCTGGTGACTTTGCTGGTAATTTCTATAGGGCCAGGGTTACCTTGGATGTGAGAAAGCCTCTAAAAAACCATGTTTCAATTGTGAAAAAGATGAAAAGGCAGATTTTCAAGGTTAAGTATGAGCGCCTTCCGGATTGGTGTGCCGTTTGTGGGATGATTGGTCACTTATATACTGAGCATGGGGATGGTGTTCATGACCAAAAAGCTTTGGTTTTCAAAGAACTGAGAGCAGGCTGGAGTATGAGGGGAGGAGGTAGAGGAGGGGGCCGAACCCAGGAATCTACTGAACACCCAGAAAAATCAACAGCTCCAAATGCTGCTATGGACCTAGATAAAGGGGCTGTGATTGAGACGCAGGAGGGGGAACAGAACAGAAAAAGGGGTGTTGCAAATCCCTCGGAACAAGCTCCTCTGAAAAATGATCTGTTGTTACCAGGGCCGGGGGCTGTTCCTGCAAGTCCGCCGCCCAAGCAAGACTTGAAGAGAACCAAGTCTGATAATGCATATAAGATCGTGGCCGGTTCTAATGCTCAGAAGAATGCTTCATCTTTGGCGGGCTCCATCGAGGAGCGCCGCCGGAATTAATGGATCTCATGAGTTGGAACTGCCGGGGAGGGGGGAATTCCCGGACAGTTCGTGAGCTAGCGACGCTAGTGCAGTCGCATTCCCCCAGGATGGTGTTTCTGTGCGAGACAAGACAAAAAGAAGATAAAATGAGAAGATTGAGAGGCCGGCTGGGCCTCAAAGGATTTACTAGTGTGGATAGCAACGGCCTGAGCGGGGGCCTTGCCCTTTTTTGGCACGAAAGTCTGATAATAGATATTCTGGACAAGGATGATCGCTATATTGATGCGGCAGTTCGGTTACATGCTGACGCTGAACAGTGGAGAGTAACGTTTGTGTACGGGGAGCCGCGTGTTGAGAATCGTCTCCTAATGTGGCAGAAACTTCAATCCATGTTCAACACCTCGGACCTTCCTTGGTTGGTTATTGGAGATTTCAATGAGTGTCTTTGGGAATTTGAACACCTCTCAGCAACACCAAGAGCTGAATCACAAATGTTGGCCTTTCGTGATGTGCTTGAGGTATGTCAACTAGTGGATATTGGTTTCTCAGGTGTACCGTTTACTTATGATAATAGGAGAAGCGGGACTGCAAACCGTGCGTGTACGTTTGGATCGTGCTGTCGCCTCTAGTGCTTGGCGCAATATGTTCGCTTTCTCCTCAGTGGCCCATGTGGTGTCTCCCTGTTCGGATCATGTGGTTCTTATTCTTAAGGGGACCCCGGACCCTGGGCCGAGCACAGGAAGACGACGCCAGTATGAAATCTTTTGGGAGCGAAGTGGTGAGCTTCCCGAGTTGGTGCAGCAAGCATGGGAGTCGGTGGGAGCAATTGGGAACCTTGAACAGTTGCAGTCAGCCCTGAAGAAGACCATGTATACTTTGGGCATATGGAGTAGGAAAAAGTTTGGTAACATAACCCGCGAGCTAGCCAAGTCCAGGTCACAACTTGAGGAATTGATGAATATGAATGCCGATCGTTAGGATATACGGCGAGTAACCGACAGAATGAACGAGTTATTATATCAGGAAGAGATGCTATGGCTCCAGAGGTCGAGAATAAATTGGCTGAAAGAGGGAGACAGAAACACGAAATACTTTCAGAGCAAAGCGGTTTGGAGAGCTAGAAAAAATAAAATTCGTGAACTCGTGGACGATAATGGTGTTGCACATTCTGATGAGGCGACAATGAGACAAATGGCTAATGAGTACTTCCAAGGAATGTACACGGCTGATCCGAACCTCATCTACACTCCGGTTCTAAGTCTGTTTGATGCATTGATAACTGATGATGATAATGCTAAGCTATGTGCTCCTTTCAGTGATGACGAAATTTCGGATGCCCTGTTTCAGATCGGTCCGTTGAAGGCCCCGGGCCCGGATGGTTTTCCAGCACGCTTTTTTCAGCGTAACTGGAGTAAGCTACGGGACAGCGTAATCACGTCAGTTAAGGAGTTTTTCAACTCGGGTGTGATGCCGGAAGGGGTTAACTCAACCTCAATCGTGCTTATCCCAAAAGTCCCTAATCCTTCGAAGTTGACTGATTTCAGGCCTATTAGTTTATGTAATGTAACCTATAAGGTCATATCAAAGTGTTTGGTGAATCGGCTGAGGCCAATTTTGGATGATATTATCTCGCCGGAGCAGAGTGCTTTTATACCCGGAAGAATGATCACGGATAATGCACTCATTGCTTTCGAGTGCATCCACCATATAAAGCAAGAAAAAGACCCTACCAGAAGTTTTTGTGCATATAAGCTCGACTTATCAAAGGCATATGATAGAGTTGATTGGGTTTTCTTGAAGCAAATGATGCAGAAATTGGGTTTCTCTCACCAGTGGGTGGACTGGATTATGACATGTGTCACTTCGGTGAGGTATTCGGTAAAACTTAATGGAACCCATCTAGATTCGTTTGCACCGTCGCGTGGGCTACGGCAAGGTGACCCTCTATCACCCTTCTTATTCCTTTTCGTTGCTGACGGATTATCAGCCATTCTGAAGCAGGAAGTTAATATTGGAAGTATTAATCCTATAAGAGTCTGTAGAAGGGCGCCGGGGATATCACATCTTTTATTCGCAGATGACTCTTTGCTGTTTTTTGAGGCAACACAGGATCAAGCTCTGAAAGTCAAGGAGATTTTGGACCTGTATGCTAGTGCTACTGGCCAGAGTATTAATCTGAACAAGTGCTCCATACTATTCGGTCCAGCATGTTCAGAAGTTGCCCAGAATGCTATCCATACTATTCTGGAAGTTACTAAGGCAGAATTTGAAGAAAAATACTTGGGTCTCCCTACACCTGAAGGTCGCATGTCTAAGGGACAGTTTCAAAACTTGCAAGCTTGTCTCACTAAGAGGCTTATACAGTGGGGAGATGGGGGGCTGGCGCAGCCGGGCCGCAAAGTTCTCATCAAATCAGTTGCACAATCTCTCCCGACATACATTATGGGTGTTTTTAAGCTCCCGTTCTCAGTTTGTGATGACCTAACAAGGATGGTAAGAAACTTTTATTGGGGCTCTAAAGAAGGTCGCAGAAAAGTACATTGGAAGTCCTGGGATTCTTTGTTGCAGCCAAAGTGTAAAGGAGGGCTTGGATTTCGCGATTACAGAATGTTCAACCAAGCTCTCCTCGCACGCCAAGCTTGGAGACTGATTGATAGGCCGGAAAGCCTTTGTGCTCGACTGTTAAAATCCCGGTATTACCCGGATGGCCAGCTTGAGGATACGGTCTTTTCTGGTAATGCCTCCCCATCTTGGCAAGCTATAAGCTATGGACTTGAGCTCCTGAAAAAAGGCATAGTCTGGAGAGTGGGCAATGGATCAAGCATTCGTGTTTGGAGAGACAATTGGATACCGAGACCCCATTCCTTCAAACCGGTCACCCCTAGAGGTAACTGACGCATCCGTTATGTGTCCGAGCTGCTTACTAACAATGGGTCGTGGAATATGAACTTGCTGCAGAATTATTTTTGGCCTTGTGATGTGAATGAAATCATTAAAATCAGAGCGTCTCCAAGGCTTGAAGAGGATACAATTGCATGGGGACCAGGGAGATTTGGACAATTCTCGGTGAAGTCGGCGTATGAGTTTGCTTTTGAGGAAGCCAACAGAGAATCTCAACCTGCGTCTAGCACTAATCCAGAGGGTTGCCGGGCCATCTGGAACCTGATATGGAAAACGGATGTTCCTCCAACAGTCAAAAACTTTGCTTGGAGAGTGGTCTCAGATTCCCTTCCTACTTGGGTTAACAAGCATAAGAGGACCTTAGAAATCACCAGCATATGTCCGGTGTGTGGCGTGGAACCAGAAGACAACTTCCATCCTCTATGTCGCTGCCCTAGAGCAAGAGAATTATGGTGCTATATGTCAGAGGTTTGGAACCTCCCATCGGTGGATACCATTCAGAATGTTGGGAAGGAATGGCTGTTCCAAGTGCTACAGCCACTTCATGAATTAGAGAGGTCCATGCTTCTTATGACTCTCTGGAGATGTTGGTTCATTCGTAATGAGATAGTGCACAATAAGATTCCGCCTCCCCTTGAGGTATCGAGGAGGTTCCTTGTCAGCTATCTGGAGTCACTAATTGCTATCAAAATGAACATGCATATGGATCCAGCCAAGGGGAAGTCAATTATCTCCTTTGATCGCACGTTAACCCATGCTGATGCGCCCGTACCGGCCGCCCTGAAGTGGGCTGCACCACCGGAAGGGTGGGTAAAGCTAAATACGGACGGCTCTTTTCATGATGGTAGGGCAGGTGCAGGTATGGTATTACGGGATCCTTCGGGGGATGTAATCTTTTCAGCTTGCAGAACACTTTACTCGTGTCGTGAAGCTTTGGAGGCAGAGCTGGGTGCTTGCATGGAAGGTCTTTCTCTAGCGATCCAGAGAAGTGATCGTCCAGTGACCATTGAGTTGGATTCACTTGTTGCTATAAAGCTAATTCAAGGACAGGAGACAGATAGGTCTATTTATGCTTCTTTAGTAAAAGAGATTAGATATCTTTTATCCCTTCGTGAATGTTGTATTACTCATGTAAACCGGTCTCAAAATCAGGTTAGCGATAGTCTAGCAAATTTTGCTCGTACCGAGGGAAGAACCATGACTTGGATTGGCTCTGGTCCCCCGATAGTGCTTGAGCTAGTCGCCGCTGATTGTAACTCTTTGTTGGCTTGAGTAATACAATATTTCTACCCGCAAAAAAAAAGTGACAATTGTAATCAGTTTCCAGTAGTGGCTGCGCACAACATAGGGTAAGTGTCCATGGGCTAAGGCTGGTGATAGTGAGGTCTAACTTAGACTAGTAAGATACATATCTTACTAATCCATGTTACTACCTTTATAATGAAAATTGTCATAGGTGTAGTTACATACATGTCTTTATTTATTACTCCCTCCGGTCCTTTTTACTCTGCATATTAGGTTTGACTGAAGTCAATCTCATCCAACTTTGACCAAGTTTATACAAAAAATTATAGACATTCACATAACAACACCAATATCATTCGATTCATCTTGGAATATATTTTCATATTATATTTATTACATATTATAGATGCTAATAATTTCTAATATAAATTTGGTCAAAATTAGCAAAGTTTGACTTTCGGAAAATCCAATGTGCAGAGTAAAAAGGACCGGAGTGAGTACTTTGTAGACTCATTTTGTATTGGGAACCGCTATGTGATGGTAACATATTATGTTACTTTATTTGTCTTTTTTCTCTTTAATTACATGACACATCATCTTTTTTTCTTATGTGGCATCTATGTTACTGCTTATATTACTTCCATTATGACTAGTCTAAGCGGCACAACTCACATGATGTGTGTTAGAATTAAACACATGTTTAATTAGAAGGGAATCTCCCCTTGTTAACTGCTGTACGGTTTCCTGATGGCAACCGACGCAGCCTTTTTCTTGGCGTCCTTTGCCCCGACGCTCTCGCGTCCCTTTATATCATCGCGTCCCTACGGGATGTATATATTGTAAAATCATATGTTGCCACGCCGCGCCCGTCCGCGCCACCGGACTCGCGCCCTCCGCGCCGCGCCCCAGACCACGGCCTCTACGCTGCGACGCGCCCCCGCACCCGGCCGCCCGGCTGCGCTCCCTCCTGCCCATGGCCGCTGCCCGGCCGCGCCGCGCTCCCGCGCTCTGCCGCGCCCTCGCATGCGCCGAGCCCGCGCCACCTGTGCCGCCCGCGGAGACCGCACAGCCGGACTCCTCGCGTCTTCCATCTCCGACGCCAGCGCACAAGGCAGTGGCCGCTGGGGCTTCTCCGTCGAGCGCTCGCCCCGGGCTGCGCCTCCCCGCGCGGGCTGCTGCGCTTGGGGACGTCTTCGACCACGGAGCAACCGGCTCCATTGGCCCGTCGTCACCCCGCCGCTGGCACATCGTGTCACGCGCCCCGCTGCAGCGCAGCCGCGCGTGAATCTCAGGCTGGCCAATGGCCACTCCAATGGAGTCGCGCCTGGGACACACCTTCCTGGAGGATCTTCGGAGGAGGAGGATGATGCGTTGGGGCCTTCAACTTCGCGCCCGTGAGCCAGCCGCCGGTGGCGGAGGTTGGTGGTGGTGGTGCCGACAGCCGCCGCTTGAGATGGATGAGGACGACTAGTCGATGGGAACCAGAAACATCCCGTCGCCTCCTTATCCGGGCGTGCCTATGGACTGGTGGTCTGGTGGAGAGCCATCACGCTAGGCTAGTTGGCTAGTGGGCTCTAGCCCATGCTGTACGAGCAGGGGATGTCTTTCCTTGTCTCCCTCCTTATCATTTTGATTGACCAGACTGCCTGACGTGGGCATATGTGCATGCGGCTGGGAATTTAGGCAACCGCTGCTTCTTTGTTTTGCTTATTTGCATCTTTGTTTTAGCAGATTAGCAATTAATCTCCCAACAGCACTTCCAGCAGTAATTTATTTCTGTTTTAGACACTGCTAATTACAGTACTTAAATTTTAGTACTGTAAATATGTTGAGTACTATGTATTCCATATAATATGTTGATGTAATATATCTTCATGTTTCTTACACGTTGAGAATAATTACATTTATTATTTGCAATTGAGATATTTTTTTCTATTATCTCTTGCAAAGATAAATTCAGTACTTATACAGTACTGATTTGCGGTTGAGAATTTTGTTCTCTCGCAAAACAATCTCATTGTGATTGCTATTACTTTTCTCTCGCAAAATTATTAATTCACCTCGCTGAATTATCTTGCAACTTGATACAAGATCATCACATTTTAATTTGAGGTCTATACAATTCAAGTTTTTTACTTGAACATCAAGTTTGCAACAGCACTATTATTCACTACATTAGTAGTATTTTTCTGTTGAGTACCGAGATGTATTCCAGATCTTAAGTTGATGTAATACATTTCCACGTTTATCACGTGTTGAGATTAATTATGTCAATTTGCAATAGAGATTTTTAATCTCTTGCAAAGGTAAATTCAATACCTCTGCAGTATTGTTTCTCCGCTGAGTACGAGGTGCAAAATTTAAAGTGATTTCTTCAAATTGATGCTTGGGATCACAAGATAGTCATGTGGATCTACTGCCTACGTAGATTATCGATGACTGCTGATAAAGTCTGCATTTTGTCATTTTGACATTATGATTGCTTTACAAAGTGCTCTCCCACACATTTTTCTAAGTGATGACATAAGGCATTACGAGTGAGTATTTACTGATTTCATCAGATTATACTTCCTAGTGCTACAAGATCTACTTCATTTTGGAGATTATCTTCAAGATGTCATACTTAGCAATTTGAGATTCACACTAATGGTTTCAAGATAACTTCTTGAAATACCCATTGATTTTGCTAATTTTATTACAACATCAATCATGATGGTCTTTAATTTACTAGTTGTAAATTAATTATCTCTGGTTTACCCATAGAGGTAATATATGGCTATAGAGTTTGAGGCATGTGCCCTCAATGGCTACCACTGCCCTATCTGGGCCATGGACACGATGATCGCTCTTGTGTCTCGTGGAATAATAGGTGCAATCCAAGACCGTAGGATTTACCTCTGGTCGGAATCACACCGCTAACAGAAAAATATGTTGCCTTATAAATCTTAAGGCATTATATCAATCCAGATCTTAGCATCTGGTTATTCTGTATCAGCTATTCCTGAGATGTAAAGAATCTCAAGGTCAAAGGTTTGAATCTCACTTCATCCCTCCAACATGACTATCAGCAGTCACGGGACCCTATGAGCACGGAGAACATGAAGGTTGAATATGCATCAACTAACATGTTTGAAGACTTCGTCTAGTCTCTCAATCTCCTGAGTGATCAATAAAATTTATGTCCATTTCTGATGTTCTAATAAGAACATAAGTATTGTTGTCATCATATATTGTATATCACAATATATTATATCAGCACTTTGGTACAAATACATTTGTATGTATTCTATATAACTGAAAGTGATTTTGAAAGTGCAACTATCCCTGGGTGGTTTTTGGTAATTCCTAACAATATATATCTCATTGAGCTAATGCTACTTGAAGATAAATATTTTAGAAAAAGCTCAATGATTGGCATGGCATGGATTAGAAAGTGGACCCCTCAAAATGCTAAGGACGGAAGGATTGGATCAAGCTCAAAGCACAAGATTCTACATTTCATTTTTAGTGATCCAAGATCACATTGAGTCCATAGGAAAAGCCAATACTATTAAGAGGGGGTGAGATGTTGCTTAATGAGGTTCTTGCTCAAAATGCTTAGTGATATGCTCCACAACCTCAACCACTTTCTCATATCCAAATATATCCCAAACCAAAAGTAAAATCCGGCACCACCGAGTTCACTTGACATAGTGATAACCACAAGTATAGGGGATCGCAACAGTTTTCGAGGGTAGAGTATTCAACCCAAATTTATTAATTCGACACAAGGGGAGCCAAAGAATATTCTCAAGTATTAGCAGTTGAGTTTTCAATTCAACCACACCTGGAAACTTAATATCCGCAGCAAAGTATTTAGTAGCAAAGTAATATGATAGTAGTGGTAACGATGGCAAAAGGTAACGGTAGCAAAAGTAATATTTTTGGTGTTTTATAGTGATTGTAACAATAGCAACGGAAAAGTAAATAAGCGAAGAACAATATAGGAAAAGCTCGTAGGCATTGGATCGATGATGGAGAATTATGCCGGATGCGATCGATCATGTAACAGTCATAACCTAGGGTGACACAGAACTAGCTCCAGTTCATCAATGTAATGTAGGCATGTATTCCGAATATAGTCATATGTGCTTATTGTCGGGGGTTGGGTGCAACATATGCCAAAGGATGGCTAATCATGGTGGGAGCGAGTAGAACGTCGCCAGCGCCTGAAAGCGGGATGAGGCGTAGACATAAACGCCGGCGTACTTTACCCAGGTTCGGGGCTCTCCTAGAAGATAACACCCCTAGTCTTGCTCTGCGGGGTCTCCGCATGATCACTAATGCGTAAGTAGTACAACGTTGATCTTCGAGCTGATTGCTAGAGGTGGAAGAAGGCAGGCACGCTCTCTTCTCCTCTAGATATGAGTCTAGTCCTAACAGGGGCCGAATCCTTTGCATGGGTGTCCTGGGGGTTTATATAGGCCTACCCCCTAGGGGTACAATGGTAATCTGGCCGGGCGTAGGGCCCGGTCATCATTCTCTCTGGTCGCCGGCCTCTTGGCCGACAGCTGGGGCCCGCCGCCTGGTCTGGTACGGAGCCGACAAGCCGCTCCCGCCGCTTGCGGGTCTTGCCGGCTGTTGATCATTGTAGCCATAACGCTAATGACACAGGCTTGGTCGGGGAGGCGTGGCTACAGTCCCGCTGCCTGGTGGGCGATCACTGTTGCCACTCCGTGTCTCATCTGGTTGATGGCGCATGGGTCCCAAGGGAGGGATTGGCCGCCTGCTGGTAGCCGGCTCCTCTGAGGTCCGGCTGCCCCAGCCTCCTCCGACTTTAGGGCTCTGGCTGCCAGGTAGGGCCCGCCGTCTACGAGCCGTACCTGACAGGCCTTCGTGGGAACATGACTCCGCC
>NC_041380.1:491106682-491122228 GCF_002162155.2 Triticum dicoccoides
CGTGCGGAGATCTTCGCCTGTACGGGGCACTGTGGCCACGCCCGTCCCTGGATTCGGGGCGAAGGCTTGCACTGTAGCCGTACCCGTCTTGTCTCTTTGATGAGGGCGCAGACTTTGAGGGTGCCACGGGCCGACTGCTAGGAGCCGGCCTCTCTGGAGGCCGCTCTCTAGGAGTCGGCCCGTCGGGATGCCGCCCTCCAGAACTCGGCCGCCCTCGACTAGTCGGCCGCTTGGCCAACCCGCCGCCAGAAGGCGGAGTCTTTATCTTGACGTCTTTGAGGGGCGCAGCCGGCCCCTTTGTCTTGAAAGGCTCGAGGGCTCGGGTTAGGATACCCGTGGCCCATTACTCCGACAGTAGTCCCCGAAGCTGGTGAGGGACTGAGGGGCCACGGTTGAGGAGCCGGGGAGCCTCAACAGTTTCCTCTTCTGGGTGCCCTGAAGGAAGCTTTGTCCAACTCATGTGGAGCCGGCCGGTGGGAATCGGTTGCGTCCGGTTGGATCCTTCTGGGATTTGGAATGCGTTGGTGGGAATCGGGCGGCGTGCTTGATAAGCTTCTTTGCCTGTCGTCTGTCGCGGGCATGCCACATGGCGCTGGCTGGCCGGATCAGCCTGCCACCCCACGCGCATGACGGGACGCGACCGAAGGCCGGGCCCGCCACCACCGGGCCTCGGGTGGCGAGCGGATCCGCGGCGGCCGAGGTAGGCGGTTGGGCTTCTCCGGGAAGTTAATGCGCGTGATATTCACGCGGTAAATGTGGGAGCGTGGGGTCGTGGGCACAGTTAATCCCACGTTCCCACGCCCACCCCCTCGGCTTCGTAGCCCGTAGGCTATAAGTAGGGGGAGGAGAGGAAGCGGGAACGCACGCGCGCCCCTCCGCCCCACTCTTTCTTCCATTTCTCCTTCTCCTTGCTGCAGCGCCCGAGCCTTGCCGAAGCGCCGCCGCAGCTTGTCTCCATCGAGCTCGTCCATCCACTCATCATCCTCATGGCGCGCACCGGAGCCTGGGACGGCTCCACAGTTCACGAGGACCGCATCGATTTCCTCCGCCAGACGCGGCGGCTGCCCCGCGCGGACTACGCGGGGGTTCGTCTTGCGCCGAAGGGGGAGATATCGCCAGCGCCGGAGGAGGGCGAGCGGGTCATCTTTCGCTCGCACTGCCTGCGCGGCCTCGGCCTGTCGACGAGCGGCTTTCTCCGAGCCTTCCTCGAATTCTACAATCTCCAGCCGCACCACCTCACCCCGAACATGGTGGTGCTGCTGTCCGCCTTCGTCACCTTGTGCGAAGGCTTCCTCGGCGTCCTCCCCACCATCGAGCTCTGGGGGGGTTCTTCTACACTAAGCTTGGCACCGTCGTCGCGGGGGTGCCGACTCAGTGCGGCGCCTTCATCGCGGGGCGGAGGCTGGGGCCCGACAATCCATTTCTGTGACGCCCCAAGACCGGAGCTTCAGATGCCTTCCAGGATTTCCGAGATTCCGTCGTGTGACTTGTTTGGTTCTTTACACTCATCATTACATCGTTTGCATTGCATCATGTCATCATGTCATCATGTCTTTTTTAACTCAACTAAATAAATGGCATGGATCTTTGATTCATTTAAATCGAGGGAATTCACATGGTGAGTTCTCTTTATAACACATATCCTCCCGATAGTAGGGAGCTATATTAAATATTTCTTTAATTTGAAATCCACCATAACACAGTTGCAAAATCCCAATGCCTTTGTTATCACAACTCTCGGCCTCTAACTTTGCCATATATCCTTTCGTCATTTTCCGGAGCTCCACCTAAAAATCTCAACATTTTTGGTCACTCCAAAAACCTCGTCCTAGTTCAAACCCATTTGAAGTAAATTGAAATGAGTTTGAATTCTTATCGTTCGAACTGGCCTTTTTCTAATTTTCTCAGAACAAGCATATTTTTGTAAGTTCGTGAAAATTATCCCCATGCCCAGATTCCACCCCTACCTTCTCTTTCTTTTCTTTCTCCTTTTCTGTTTTGTTTTAAATGGGAAAAGAGATATAGAGAGTGAGAGGCGGCCTGCATCCGTGCCAAGGCCCATGTCCTCTAAGGCCCACCTAATCCCGTCTAAACCCTAACCCGACCGAACCCCACTCCCTCTCGATCCCCAGCGCCGCTTCCTCTCGATCCCCACTCCTCTTCTCTTCCACCTCGACTCAGAAGAGGAGCCCCGCGCCCGTTTCCCCAGCGCCGCCGGTGACAACCAAGCCTCCCCTCCCGGCGCACCTCTTCTCCTTCCTCCGCCTAGAACCTGCGGAACCCGCAGAGCCCCGCGCCCCTGGCATCCCCACGCTCGTCGCCTCCCCTTCGCTCAAGCCCTGCATCCCTGCCGAGGCGAGCGCCAAGTTCCATCGCAAGCCGCCGCCCGGACCAGGCCGTCCCTGCCGTTAAGATCGTCGCCCGCAACGGCGCAGCCGCTACGTTCCCCTGCTTCACCGGAGTTCCTCGCAGCCAGACCCTTCCTCGAGGAGCGCCGCTGTCCTGCTGCCATGTTCCGCCGCTGCCGGCTGCCGCCTCGTCACCACGCGGTTCTCCTCGCTGCTCCTCCCCGAGCTGGAGCCTCCTCTCCTCCCTGCGCCCTTCGCCAAGGCCGCCCATCCATGGCTGCTGCGTAGCCCCGACCTTCACCGCCGCCTACTGGAGTAGGACAGTGCCTCCGCTATCACCACCGGCGACCGCGCCACCCAGGCCCTCGTGACCTCAAGTCCCTCGCCGTACAAGTTGCTCTGCTTTGCCGCCCCTGCTCCGACCTGCAAGCTCCGCCGCCGCTCACCCTTGGCGCCATGGCCTCTGCCTGCTTTGGATGACCCGTTGCCGCCGTGCACAACTTATGCCGTGCCCTGTTGTGCGTGCTCTTCGCAGCCTGTCACTGTTGACGTGAAGACCGTGGGTGCCAAGTTCCTTTTCCAGAGTCGTTAAAGTGCACGAGGACCTCGATGTACGACTACATGATGACGCGCCAAGTTTCTCTCCGACCGTGTACAACTGCTCACGCTAAAGACCATGTGTACCTCTACCGTTGCCAAGTAGCCCTCGGATCCGTCAAGTTCCACTACCCTCTTGTGCACCACTACCGTCGCCCGGAAGACGTTGGAGTCATCAAGTGCCTCTTCGAACGGACGTGAACGACTACCGTCGCAAGAACGGGACCGGCAAGTCCGAAGACCCCAAGTACCACGACAACCCCGAAGGGATTCGAGTTCGTCAAGTTCACCTTCGAAACGTGTACCACTACCGACGACTGAGACCCTGGATTCGACAAGTTCCTCACGGCGACCCTGAACATCTACGGGACATGCACGACTTCAAACCGTGTACCACGTCGAACATGTACGGCTACACGACGAACCGCCAAGACCCTAAACGACTACCGCCGCCGAAGTCCGCGAGTACAACTACTTCCACAACGCGTCGTGTACGACTACCGTCGCTTGGGTTTGACAAGACTCCGAGTACCAATACGTTTGCCATGTACAACTACACCAAGTTCGGACCGACAAGTGCCTTGAGAACGTCTGTACCTCTTCCGTCATCGAGGTCCGAAAGTACCACTACGTCCCATCGAACCCGAACCGTCTCGTTTGCACGCTTCGAAGGTATAACCCCGAGACGACGTCCGTGAACGAATGCTTGCGATGTTTGAGATGCTCGTGTTTGCATCGTGTCCAAATTGTCACTTGTTCCTTGTCGCCAACTCGTGGGACACCCGGTATCCGAGAGTGCCCCACCTTCTTTTGCTCGCTCCCGCCACTTTTCCTTTTGCACCGGTATCCCCGTGAGCTACCGGAACCGATATGGTGCCGTGTCATCATTTTTGGATTCGTCACCGTGGCACCCTTTTCTTTCCACCACGGTGACAAATGCTTCATAATGCTCTTGTCAACTTTTAATAAAAATTGCATAAAACTTGCAGATGTCGTCCACATCATGATAACAACATCAAGAATGTTTAAATTGTTGTTTGCATTAATTGCTAAATGCATATGAGGATTTACCGGAATTGTTGTTTGATGTTTCCGGCCTCATTTAAAATGCCTAACTGTGTATTTTACTCATGTTTCACCTCTTGCCATGCTTAACAACATTTAATATTGTTGAGTGCACAAACGAGATCGAACTAAATAACTGGTTGTGGTGTTTCGTCAATATGCAACTCGTTGCATATTGAGCTCCACTTAACTTTTAGTTTTGCTTGTGCACTTTGCCATGCCATGCCCTCATTAAACCGGACATGCATCATACTTGGTTGTGCATCATGCCATGATTATGTGTTGGTTGTTTATTTTGTTGTTTGCCCCTTTTCGGTGTTGCTTCTTCGGGTTAGTTTCGATAACGTCACGTTTGTGAGGATCCGTTCGACTACGTCCGTTTGTCTTCTTCATGGACTCGTTCTTCTTCCTTGCGGGACTTCAGGCAAGATGACCATACCCTCGAAATCACTTCTATCTTTGCTTGCTAGTTGCTCGCTCTTTTGCTATGCCTATGCTGCGATACCTACCACTTGCTTATTATGCCTCCCATTTTCTTAAGCCAAGCCTCTAACCCACCTTGTCCTAGCAAACCGTTGTTTGACTATGTTACCGCTTTGCTCAGCCCCTCTTATAGCGTTGTTAGTTGCAGGTGAAGATTGGAGTTTGTTCCTTGTTGGAACATGGATATTTTGTTGGGATATCACAATATCTCTTATTTAATTAATGCATCTATATACTTGGTAAAGGGTGGAAGGCTCGGCCTTATGCCTGGTGTTTTGTTCCACTCTTGCCGCCTTAGTTTCCTTCATATCGGTGTCATGTTCCCGGATTTTGCGTTCCTTGCACGGTTGGGTTATAATGGGAACCCCTTGACAATTCGGTTTGAATAAAACTCCTCCAGCAAGGCCCAACCTTGGTTTTACCATTCACCACCTAGCCTTTTTCCCTTGGGAGTCGTGCATCCCGAGGGTCATCTTTATTTTAACCCCCCGGACTAGTGCTTGTCTAAGTGTTGGTCCAAACTAGAGCCCCTTGCAGCGCCACCTCGGGGAAACTCGAGGGCTGGTTTTAGTTGTACGGATTGCTTATTCGGTGTGCCCTGAGAACGAGATATGTGCAGCTCCTATCGGGATGTCGGCGCATCGGGCGGTCTTGCTGGACTTGTTTTACCATTGTCGAGGATGTCTTGTAACCGGGATGCCGAGTCTGATCTGATTGTCTTGGGAGAAGGAATATCCTTCGTTGGCCGTGAGAGCTTGTGATGGGCTAAGTTGGAACACCCCTGCAGGGATTTGAACTTTCGAAAGTCGTTCCCGCGGTTATGGGCAGATGGGAATTTGTTAATGTCCGGTTGTACAAAACCCGAAGTTGATCTTAATTAAAATACATCAACCGTGTGTGTAACCGTGATGGTCTCTTCACGGCGGAGTCCGGGAAGTGAACACGGTGTTGGAGTAATGCTTGACGTAGGTTGTTCTAGGATCACTTCTTGATCATAGTTTCTCGACCGTGCTTTGCCTTCTCTTCTCGCTCTCATTTGCGTATGTTAGCCACCATATATGCTAGTCGCTTGCTACAGCTCCACCTCATACCTTTTACCCTTCCTATAAGCTTAAATAGTCTTGATCACGAGGGTGTGAGATTGCTGAGTCACCGAGACTCACAGATACTTCCAAAACCAGCTTGCAGATGCCGTTGAACCGTGCAGATGACGCAACCAAGCTCAAGGAGGAGCTCGATGAAGATCTTGTCCTTTGTGTTGTTTCGTTCTAGTTGATCAGTAGTGGAGCCCAGTTGAGACGATCGGGGATCTATGTAGCATTTGGGGTAGTCTTCTTTTATTTTGGTTCCGTAGTCGGACCTTAATTGTATCTGGTTGATGTAATGCTTTATTCATGTAATTGTGTGAAGTGGTGATTGTAAGCCAACTATGTATCTCTTTCCCTTATGTATTACATGGGTTGTGTGAAGATTACCTCACTTGCGACATTGCTTACAATGCGGTAATGCCTCTAAGTCGTGCTTCGACACGTGGGAGATATAGCCGCATCGTGGGCATTACAATTTCCTCCCATCACACTGATGCAATTAGTGAAGTTGTGGTAGCAGTCGTACTTTTACGTGAAGAGCATCTTCGCGGAGGGTGACTGGGTCAACCTGCCGGCTTATGTTGCTGGCTCGCCGACTGGGAAGCGGCCTAACTGGTCATACCGGGCCAAGACGCTGTCGCCTTCGGGAGCCGCCGCCGTCGCACGGCTCTGGGTGATGGTACAGTCGGAGGGCCTAACCGGGTCCGACTTGCTGTCCGCCTTCGTGGCGCGCCGGGTGCTCCCGCTCCAGGGCCGCCCTCACATGATAAGTCAGATGAGCGGTCATCGGGATCCAAGTCGGCTGTGCACCAAAGAGATGCCTCACTCAGAGGTAGCTCACATGGTGAACTACCTTGCGAACTGCAAGCTCACGGAGGAGTGGTAGTTTGGCAAGGAGCCATATTCCCGTGCCAACCCCCCGCCTATGATAATTTTCCCTTCCTTTTGTTTTTCTTCCTCTTTGTCGGGTTCCATTTGCCTAATCTGACCAGTCGGCTCTTTGGACAAAGCGCCCTCCTCCAACCGGCAGCCGGCGCCACAGGGCCGGAGCGCCGATTTCTCCCCGATCAAGCGGAGTGCGACGTAGATGACCCCGACTTGGGGGCGGCGGCTTTGGAGGACGACGTCAAGGGAGGAGCCGGCGCCGCGGGCGGCTCGGGGCTCGGAGCCAGCCTCGAGGACTGGCCAGATGACGACGCGGGGGAAGTCGTCCCGCGTCGCCAGCCGGGCTCCGACCAGTAGGGCACGAGCTCGTCTGGCGCGCTGGCAGCCCGAGCCGGCACGCATAAGCCCAGAGCCGCGTCGAGCCTGTTTGGCAGCCGGCTGAAGAAACCCAGGGGCTCGGCTGCGGCAACCAAGCAGGACGAAGCGTCCGCGAAAGCCGACCACTTCCGCAAGGTGGTGAAGACGCCGCCGCTGGTTTCTGCGTAAGTTCTGACTTCCTTCGTACTTTCTTCTTTCTTGCCGATCTCATCCGAGTCTTCTCTACTCTGTTCCCTTTGATTTAGGGCCCCACTCGTTCTTGAGAAATCGGCCGCTGCCTCCATCATGAGGTCGGCGGAGACCTCCACCACCACCCAGCGGATCGATCCGGCCGCCGACCTCCGGGAGGCGACGAAGCGGAATGCGCGGGAGGCGCACGAGGAGGCCGCCCGCCTGGAGAAGGCGGAGGCGGACAAGGCGGAGGCCGCCGCCCTGAAGAAGCTGGCGGTGGCCGAGGCCGCTGATGCGGCGAAGAAGCGGGCTGAAGAAGCCGCGCGCCGTCAGTCGGCGACGTTCGTCGTCCCCCTGAACTCTGTGCCGCCACCACCGGAGTTTGTGGCGCAGACTGGGGAAACCGACAGCGAGCACCCTATCATGGAGACGGAGGGCGGCGACGCCGCCATTCTGGATGTAATCATGCCCCCACCACCACCTTTTGAGGAGGCACGAGACAAGCAGCCGGGCGACCCACCGGTGCCGCCGGCCGGAAATGAGATGGTGACTGGGCCGACTCCCAGGTCTCGCACACCCTTGCGCCGCCGGTCTGTGAAGGCGGCCTCGGCGCCATGCCCACTGGAGGTCAGCGCCGCGAGCTCCTCCATCCTAGACACCGAGGCGACCAGCGTCGCGCCCGCTGGATGGGCGTGGGGAGGCGGGATGACCCACCTGAACAAGGCGGTCCTAGAGGTCCAAGCCAAACTCCGCGCCTAGGCTGATGCTCTCAAGCATTGCAACAAGGCGTTCCTGGAGTCGCGAGAGGCCATCCGGGTATACCTCTTGATCCTTTATTTTCAATTTTCGTATTGCTTCATGGGGGCGCGCCAGCGCACCCATTGGGTGTAGTCCCCGAATTCAGGGCCGGCTGCTGAGCAGGCGGCCCGAAACTCTAACTCGCAAGCTCCAAGTACTAATATATTTGCTGCAGGGCTATCATAACCTCCGCGCGGCCGCCTTCAACTCCAGAGTCTAGGAGTTGGACCAATGCGCCGCCGACTTGTCGGAGAGCCAGAGTAAGTCCTCTTCTTTCTGCGGGGGTGCGCTGGCGCACCCGCGGGCTGTAGTCCCCGAGATCCGGGCTGACTACTGAGCAGTCGGGTCGGATCTTCCTGGCGCTACATCTTTCTTTGCTGATTGTTGTCGTTTCCTTCTTTTTCTGATTTTGCAGAGGCCAACGCCATCCTTCAACGGTAACTGGGAGAAGCCAACGCCGCGCTGCATGCCAAAGAGGTGGACTGCAGCAAGCTGGCTGAAGAACGTGACCGGCTGGCCATGCAGCTGGCGGAGCAAGCGGGGCTTCTCCAGAATGCCCATAAGGAGGCAGAGGACAAGGAGGCGGGTCTTCTCGCTGAGTTCGAGATCGAACGCTCCGCCTGGACAGACAAGGAGGCGATGCCGACGATCGACTTTGGCGAAATCGAGGATATGGTTGACGGTAGGCGACCTTCTTTACTTTTCTTTTAAGTCGCCAGCCTCTAGCCGAGCCGGCTTCTTCTCTTCTTGTTCTGACTCTTTTGCTTAGTCCTGACAGACTTCTTTCCAGGCCACTCTGGTGCCGCCAACTAGGCTATCGAGGCCGACTGTGAAGAACGAAGGGCGGAAGGCGAGAGGATCGTCGCCAATGCCCCTTGCACCCTTCGCGAGCAGCTTCTCAGCATCCAGCCCCGTCTTCGACCGACTCATCGAATGCTGCGCCGCCTTCAGCGTGTCGGCGCCCAGGCAATCGCCGCCTTGTGGCATGACAGGCCGGCCCCGCGCACCCCCAACCGGACTGCCGACTGGCTGGAGGTGGCGGATGGCCGCCTTAAGGCGTGGAAGGGCTCCTCGGCCCGGGCCGGAGCGCGCCGAGCCTTGGAGTTCATCAAGGCATGGTACCCTGGGCTAGATCTAGCCCAGTTGACAATGTTCCGACAGGAGGAGCTGGTGGCGGTGGAGGGAGAACTCGTCAAGCGGGCGGCGGCCATCGCCGAGTACACCGTCGCCGGAGTCTTCATCCCGGAGCCGGCTAAGGACGGCACCGAGGCGCCGCCAGAATGGTTCGGGCTGAACCCGGAGGAGGGCAAGGACTCGGCCGAGGTGATCGACTCCAGTGACGAGGGAGAAGACGGGGAGGAGGAGGAAGGCGAAGAGGAGGCGCCAGAGGTCGGAGCGGACGGCCAGCCCCAACTCGACCGCGCCTCCAGCAACGAACTACGCCCGAATGAGCCGGCTGCCACTGGAGGGGACCAAGCGGGGACCGACCAGCCGTCCGCTCGTCCAGCCGGCGCCACCGACTCCACCACTCCGCCGAACCCGTCCGCGAATCCCTAGGCTGCCACTTTACTTTTTATTTCTCCCTGTTTATTAGCCTCAATGAACTTGGTTAGCTTCGCACAACTCCACCCGCGGGGTGTATTTGAAACTTATGTTAGATGTCGGCCAAGGGCCTTTGATGTGTAAATATTTTATCCGAGTTCTACCTTTCCTTGCCTTCTACTCTTTTGGCTTTTTCCTTTGCCGCCTTCCCTTGGTTGCCGTCTTGCCAGCCGAACAGCCGCTCTGCGGACTATGGCTGGGTTAAGTACTTAGCTACTTTTGGGAAGGCAAGTACTGGGCCGGCTAGAGTTTTCTTGGCAAGTTAAGTAAAAACCGGCCGGCCGATTGCTCGACAATCGGTTGGTGAGGCGAGAAGCCGGCTTGGACTATGTCAATGCCTTAAGTCCTTAGCCATTTTTCATGCAGGCGCCCTTTTCGCCTTGACTCCTGTCGACCGAACAGCTGCTCTGCAGGCTGCGGCCTCTGGCAGGAGAAAGCTAGGGTGCTGACACACTACTTATCCGACTGCAGGAAGCATCTCATAGTACAAGGCGGCAAGTCCCCGGGTCGACTGGTCGAACCCGGTGCGAGACAGATTAATGAAATAACACAAACGAAAGGCATAATACTTATCATATAGACAAAAGAGGGCAGTCCCCGAGCTCTTCTCGGGGGACGGGGAGTCTTTGTACTTAATACAAAAGTCAGCGTGATACATAGTGCTTTTTAGCTGTAAAACCTTCGAAGAAGGTTCGCATCCATGGTCGCTCTGTCTCCTTGCCGGAGTCATCTCTTTTGCGTGATCAAGGCTTCTGAGCGTTGATGAGGTAGTAGGAGTCGTTACCCAACATCTTGCTGATGATGAAGGGGCCTTCCCAAGGTGCCGAGAGCTTGTGCTGGCCGGCTGTTCGCTGGATCAGCTGGAGCACAAGGTCTTCTTCTTGGAAGGATCTTGGCTTGACCTTTCGGTTGTAGTATCGGTGCAAGCTCTGCTGGTAGATGGTGGACCTGCTGAGTGCCAACAGGTGGCCCTCTTCCAGAGATTGACGCTGTCTTGTCGTGCTTCTTCTGCCTCCTCTTCGGTGTACATGGTGACTCGAGGGGAGTCGAATTCTATGTCCGACGGGATGACGGCTTCGGCACCGTAGACGAGAAAGAAAGGTGTAAAGCCGGTTGACTTGTTCAGAGTTGTGCGCAGGCTCCAGAGGACGGCCGGAAGCTCGTCGAGCCAGCAGCCGGCCGACCGCTCCAGAGGCTCGACCAGTCGGGGCTTGATGCCAGATAAAATGAGGTCGTTTGCTCGCTCCACCTGGCCGTTTGACTGCGGATGGGCAACAGACGCTAGGTCCAGTCGGATGCCCTACGTCGCGCAGAAACGGGCCAAGGCACCTTTGGCGAAGTTCGTGCCATTGTCGGTGATTATGATGTGTGGTATGCCATACTGGATGGTGATGTCGAAGATGAAAGTCACAGCAGTCGAACCATTCAACTTCTTGATTGGTTTTGCTTCTATCCACTTGGTGAACTTGTCCGCCGCGACAAGGAGATGAGTCAAGCCACCTCTTGCTGTCTTGAATGGTCCCACCATATCCAGGCCCTAGACAGCAAAGGGCCAGGCGATGAGAATAGTCTTGAGTGCAGAAGCCGGCTGGTGATGCTTTGAACGAAACTTATGGCACCCTTTGCATTTCTGGACCAAGTCATTGGCGTCTTCTAGGGCAGTCGGCCAGGAAAACCATGGCGGAAAGCCTTGGCCACCAGAGCCCTTGAGGCCGCGTGGTGACCACACTCGCCCTGATGGATATCTTTGAGGATTGCCTGGCCTTGCTCTGGCTTGACACAGCACTGGTAAACACCAGTGACACTGTGCCTCACAAGCTCTCTGTTGACTATGGTGTATGCTGCCGCCCGGCGTTGCACTTACCGGGCCGAGATCTCGTCGGTTGGCAGCTCTTTTTTCACCAAAAATTTGAGGATGGGCTGGGCCCATGAAGGTGCTGCAATTTCTTCGACCGCCAGGACTGCCACTTGTACGAGGGCGGCTGGGCTAGGAGGTGGTGGGTTGGAGTCGGCCACCGCTTGCTGAGTTGATGAAGTCCCCGGGCCGACTGCTGCAGTCCCCGGGTTGTCCGCCGAAGTTCCCGCGTCGGTTGGCGGGGCTCTCAAGTCGGGTCCGACTGCTTCAGAGGGAGCCGGCACAAATATAGAATCTGACTCTGGTGATGGCTTGACGGACGGCTTGAGGAGTCGTTGCAAGGCAACGCCGGTTGGTATTGCTTGCCGGGTGGAGCCGATTCGTGCCAAGGCGTCGGTTTGCTCATTGTCATTTCTTGGCACATGAAGGAACCCCCACCCTTCGAAGTATCCACTGAGTTGCTGTGCGAGAAAGCGGTAGCTAGCCATATTTGCATCCTTTGCGTCCCAGTCGCCTGATGACTGCTGGACCACCAAATCGGAGTCTCCGTAACACAGGATCCGGCGAATGCCGAGTTCCTTGGCCAACCGGAGCCCGTGAATGAGTGCTTCGTATTCAGCAACATTGTTGGAGGCGGCAAACTGAATTTGCAGCGCATATCTGAGCTTGTCGCCCTTGGGGAAGTGAGAACGACGCCGGCTCCCAAACTGGTGCGCATTTTTGAACCATCGAAATGCATCCGCCAATGGGTGGAATCTGGCGCTGGCGGCAAGTACTGGGTCTCGGCCCAGTCGACGAGGAAGTCGGCCAGTGCTTGTGACTTGATGGCGGTGCGAGGCTGGTAATAGATGGTGTAGGGGGCAAATCTATGGCCCACTTGGCCACTCGGCCCGAGGCATCTTGACTTCCAATAATCTCAGCGAGCAGAGCTGTGCAGACCACGGTGATTGGGTGCTCTTGGAAGTATGGCTGCAGTCTCTTGGCAGCAAAGTGCACACCATAACACATCTTCTGATAGTGGGGGCAGTTCTGCTTGGAGGCGGACAGTACTTCGCTTAGGTAATACACCAGCCTCTGGATTGGTAGGGCTTTGCCTTCTTCTTTCCGTTCCACCACTATGACGGTGCTAACCACCCGGCTGGTAGCGGCAATGTAGAGGAGCATGGGCTCCTTAGGAGTTGGGGCCGCCAAGACAGGCGGGGTGGTCAACATTTTCTTGAGCTGGAGAAAAGCTTCATCCGCCTTGTCGTTCCACTTGAAAAAGGTGGTTTTCTTCATGAGCTGATACAGGGGAAGGGCCTTCTTGCCCAGCCGACTGATGAAACGGCTGATAGATGCCAAGCAGACGGTGAATTTTTACACATCCAGCAGTCGGGTGGGCACCTCCATCCTCTCGATGGCCTTGATCTTCATAGGGTTGCACTCTATGCCGCGCTCTGAGACCAGAAAGCCAAGAAGTTGGCTGGCTGGTACCCCAAAGACACACTTCTCTGGGTTGAGATTGATCTGAAATCGGCGTAAGTTCTCGAAAGTCTCCCTGAGATCCTCCAGTAGCGTCCCACGCTTCTCTTTCTTCACCACCACATCATCTACATAGACATGAGCGTTTCTGTCAAGTTGTTTGAGGAGACACTTCTGCATGCAACGCTGAAAGATGGCGCCGGCATTTCTCAAGCCGAACATCATGGTCAGGTAGTAGAAGGCTTCAAATGGTGTGATGAAGGCGGTCTTCATCCTGTCGGCCGGGACCAGCTTGATCTGGTGGTACCCGGAGTATGCATCCAAAAAACTCAACAGCTCGCATCCGGCTGTGGAGTCGATCACTTGGTCGATTTTGGGCAGAGCAAATGGATCTTTGGGGCATGCTTTGTTGAGGCTGGTATAATCAATGCACATGTGCCACTTCTTGTTCTTCTTCAGCACTAGGACTAGATTGGCTAACCATTCTGGAAAGAACACCTCCATGATGAAGCCGACTGCCAGGAGCCGGGCTATCTCTTCCTCAACAACTCTTCTTTTCTCTTCTGATAGGCGGCGCAAGGGCTGCCGGACGGGCTTGGCATCAGATCGGACGTGTAACTTGTGCTCGGGGAAATCCGTCAGTACACCTGGCATGTCTTTAGGGGACCATGCGAAAATGTCCCGATTCTCATGGAGGAAATCGACGAGCTCGCCTTCCTATTTACTTTCAAGGTTCACGCCAATGATAGCATACCTCTCCGGGTGCTCCGGGTCCAAAGGTATCTTCTTTGTCTCTTTGGCCGGCTTGAACGAGCCCTCGGCTTCCGACTCCTTGGAGTTGGGTGACATTTCCGGCTGCTTCCCTGCCATTGCCACAACCCGGTCAAGGAGCCGTTTCTCTACTGCGATCACGAGAGACTCGGCTAACCGGCTACTCTCCGCCACGCAGACGGACGACTTCTTGTAGTCTCCTGCTACGGTCAGGATTCCCTTAGAGCTTGGCATCTTCATCTTTAGGTAAGCATAGTGGGGAACGGCCATGAACTTGGCCAAGGCAGGCAGGGCAAGCTGTGCGTGATAAGGG
Organism: Triticum dicoccoides; assembly: GCF_002162155.2. Lineage (NCBI taxonomy): Eukaryota > Viridiplantae > Streptophyta > Magnoliopsida > Poales > Poaceae > Triticum > Triticum dicoccoides. Next base: position 491,120,498 of record NC_041380.1, read on the forward strand.
CTCTCAAGGTCCACCACCTCAAACCAGACTGGCTCTCGGCAGAAATGAGTTTTGTCCCCGAAGAGGACATCTATTTGAGTCTTGCCGATTGGTGAGCAGGAAAGGCCAGGAACTATGCCATGGAAAACAGTCCGACTGGGCTGAAGGTGTCTCTGCTTGATTCCCAATTTCTCCATGGTATCCTTGTACAGAATGTTGATGCTGCTGCCGCCGTCTATCAGGACTCGGGAAAAACGGGCAGCCCACCTCTCTGTGGCAAACGTGGCTTCCAATACCAGAGCACAGGAGCCGGGACTGGGCATCACCTCCGGGTGGTCGGCTCTGCTCCAGCTGAGGGGCTTCTCAGACCAATGCATGAATTCCGGGGTCTCTGATACTACTGCATTCACTTCCAACCACTGCTGCCGCCTGCTGCGCCTATCGTCGGCCACGCTAGTGAACACAATGTAGGCCCCCTGCTCCTCAGGATAATCATCCTGCACGGCGCCGATTGGCCGAGCCGCCGGCTGCTGCGGGGAAGGAGGCGGCGGGCCGGCAGGGGGAGCGGGCTGGAGTTCGTCACCCTTGGCAATCCTGGTGAGCCAATGGAACTTTCGAGTGGTGTGATTGGATGGCTTCGCACTGCTATGGAACTTGCAGGGGGCATCAAGAGTCTGCTCGTACAAGAAGGCGGGCAGCCAATTAGGCTTGCCACCCTTCTGACGCTTGGGATGAGGCTGCACTTCTGGTTGTCGATCTTCAAGTGCTGCCACCTGCCGGCTTGTGGAAACCGGCTGCGCGGCCTTGCGCTTGTTGTCGTTCGGCTGCTGCCGCCGACTGGCCTCGCCAGCCGGGGTCCGAGGGTCTTGGGGAGCCACCTTGCCTGACACGTTGACTTGAATTTACGCCTTCATGGAGGAGTCGGCTGTGGCGTACTTGTCTGCTATGATTAGCAGCTCGTCAAGGGTCGCTGGTGTAACGCCCCGGATGTAACTTACCCAATTTGTACTCCAACTCTTGCCGTTTTCGGCCTTAAGTTATTTTATTTTCTCGGGTTCGGGTCTTTGTCTCCGTGTGTTGTTATCGTTGTCATGCATCTCATATCATGTCATCATGTGCATTGCAGTTGCATACGTGTTCATCTCATGCATTTGATCATTTTCCCCGTTGTCCGTTTTGCATTCCGGCGCTTCGTTCTCCTCCGGTAGTCATTTCTAACTTTCTTTCGTGTGTGGGGATTAAACATTTCCGGATTGGACCGAGACTTGCCAATCGGCCTTGGTTTACTACCGGTAGACCGCCTGTCAAGTTTCGTACCATTTGGACTTCGTTTGATACTCCAACGGTTAACCGAGGGACCGAAAAGGCCTCGTGTGTGTTGCAGCCCAACACCCCTCCAAGTTGGCCCAAAACCCACCTAAACCTGCTCCATCATCTAGAGCGTTCGATCACGATCGCGTGGCCGAAAACCGCACCTCATTTGGACTCTCCTAGCTCCCTCTATGCCTATTTAAAGTCCCCTCCCGAAAATTCTGGATCCAACCACCCTAACCCTAGTCGTCTTCCACCTCTCGCCGCCGGACACGTCCGATTCGAGCCGGACATGTCCGACTTGTCCCTCCACCGCCACGTGTCGCCACCCCACTGGCCCGGCCGCATCTCCCAGCCGCCGGCCCGCAAGCTCGCCACGGGCCCTCCCGGCCCGAGATCCCGCGCCGCTTCGCCCGCCTCCCCGCCGCCCGAGCGCCGCCC
>NC_041380.1:491122609-491168723 GCF_002162155.2 Triticum dicoccoides
CACCGCGACCTCGCCGCTCCGGCGACCGCGCCACCCAGCACCACCGCGGCCGACCCAAGCTGGCGCCACCCCGTCCGCGCCCGGCGCCGACCTCGCCGCTCCGGCCGCCCCTGACCTCCACCGCCGTCCGGTCGGCCTCCTCTCTCCGGCGAGTTCCTCCGGTGAACAGTCCGGCCGGCCAACCTCGTACGACGTGCGCCGATCCAGATCCGGATGAACAGTAACCCTAGGTGTTTTTTCTTCTAAGTCCTGGGATTTTCAAATCCAAGTGCCCATGTTCATAGCATCGTATCTCCGCATCCGTAACTCCGATTCATGCATATAGCATATCAAAATGTTCGTCCCAGAGAGTACATCATTTCATTCCATTGCATCATTTTCATTTGAGTTCATCTTGATGCTCGAAATGCTGTTAGAAGAGGGCTACTTGAGATAATTGTTAGATCTGCTACTCCATTTAGCTTTTTGTCATTTTTGCCATGATTATTGTGTGCATGATATGCCCTGTTGCTCTACATATGTTTTGTTAAGGGTTTTGTCATCTTTCCAGAGGTGCAACCCATGTATTTTTGTGATGTGTGTGGTGACTAGTGCAAGCTTGCAAAGTGAGGCACTTGGTAATTCTGATTTCAGGGACTTAGCATTTCCACCAAGTCCTTGAGCTATTTATCTCATGATGCCATATGTTCATGTTGTTTCCTAGTGATCCGTGCCTCTTTTGAGGATGATCAGTAAGGATGTTTTGTTCATCTTGTATTGCTCTATCCATCCATGCCTTTGTTTGCAATTATGGAGCACCCTAGCTTGATTCAATCGAGCTCTACTTTTGCTACTTTGTGAATCTAGGCAGATTGTCAACTTGTTTGCAATTTTGCCGATGTTGTTGTAGATGATCCGTGCATGCTATGCTATTGTTCTTGTCATGTCTAGCTTGAATTTTGTGTGTTCTTGATAGATGTATGCTTAGCTTTTCATGACTTGCACCGTAGTGAGTGCATCGAGCTCGTGAACATGCCTACTTGAGTTATGTTTCAGCATGTGTTTTTGCTATGTTCACATGCTTGCTAATATATTTTCTGATCCCTTTTGGCTCAAGGTCACTAAGGGACTTTTGTTAAGCTATTTGAGTAGCTCCATGCCATGTCTTACTCTGCCATGTTCAGGTTCTGTAGCATGTAGTTTTGTTGCTCCGAAGAGTGCTACTTGGTCTGAAATTCCAGACAAGTGTTAATTTCACTAAGTCTGAGATCTGTTTACCATATGCATATTTGCCATGCTTGTTTGAACCTGTTAATGGATGAATTGGCCATGGCTCAGTGCTAGACTTTTGTTAAGCATCTTGAATGCATCCCTGCCATGTATTTTGATGCCATGTTTGAGTGCCGTAGCATGTTCATCTCATTGCATTTATATGGCTACTTGCTGTAAATCGCAGACCGGTGTCATATTTGAATCGCTTGCCATTTCCAAACCGTAACTCCGATTCCGGCGTTCTTTATATCATTTCAAGCGATTTCATCTCATCTTTCCAGTGGCACACTTGGATTCCCAAGTCGAGGCCAGGTTCATGCATTCCCTGTCACATCTTGCATATGCATCCCGCATCGCATCCCGCATAGCATATCATCATTGCATCATATTATTTGATCCTTGCACATGGTTGATTGTGTCCTTGTTGCTTGTTTGTCTTGTTTGGGTAGAGCTGGGAGACGAGTTCACTAACGAGGAGCCCGTTGAGTTTGCTTTCGAGGATCCAGTCAACTCTGACAGCTTTGCAGGCAAGATGATCATACCCTCGAAATCACTACTATCTTTGCTATGCTAGATTGCTCGCTCTTTTGCTATGCCAATGCTACGATGCCTACCATTTGCTTTCAAGCCTCCCAAATTGCCATGTCAAACCTCTAACCCACCATGTCCTAGCAAACCGTTGATTGTCTATGTTACTGCTTTGCTCAGCCCCTCTTATAGTGTTGCTAGTTGCAGGTGAAGATTGGAGGCCGTTCCTTGTTGGAACATTTATTTTACTTGTTGGGATATCATTATATTGCCATGTTATCTTAATGCATCTATATACTTGGTAAAGGGTGGAAGGCTCGGCCTCTCGCCTAGTGTTTTTTCCACTCTTGCCGCCCTAGTTTCCGTCATATCGGTGTTATGTTCCCGGATTTTGTGTTCCTTACGCGGTTGGGTTATAATGGGAACCCCTTGACAGTTCGCCTTGATTAAAGCTTTTCCAGCAATGCCCAACCTTGGTTTTACCATTTGCCACCTAGCCTTTTCCCTTGGGTTTCGCGGACTCAAGGGTCATCTTATTTTAACCCCCCGGGCCAGTGCTCCTCTGAGTGTTGGTCCAAACTGAGCTGCCTGCGGGGCCACCTCGGGGCAACTTGAGGGTTGGTTTTACTCGTAGCTAGTCTCATCTGAGTGTGCCCTGAGAACGAGATATGTGCAGCTCCTATCGGGATTTGTCGGCACATTCGGGCGGTGTTGCTGGTCTTGTTTTAACCTGTCGAAATGTCTTGAAGAACCGAAATACCGAGTCTGATCGGAACATCTCGGGAGAAGGTCTATTCCTTCGTTGACCGTGAGAGCTTGTCATGGGCTAAGTTGGGACTCCCCTGTAGGGATTTGAACTTTCGAAAGCCGTGCCCGCGGTTATGGGCAGATGGGAATTTGTTAATGTCCGGTTGTAGATAACTTGAACCTTAACTTAATTAAAATGAATCAACCGAGTGTGTTGCCGTGATGGCCTCTTCTCGGTGGAGTCCGGGAAGTGGACACGGTGTTGGAGTAATGCTTGTGCAGGTTGTCCTCTAGTTTCTCGCTCGCGCTTTGCCTCCTCTTCTCGCTCTCTTTTGCGAATAAGTTAGCCACCATATATGCTAGTCGCTTGCTGCAGCTCCACATATATTTACCTTACCCCTACCTATTAAGCTTAAATAGTCTTGATCGCGAGGGTGCGAGATTGCTGAGTCCCTGTGGCTCACAATTTACTATTACACCAGTTGCAGGTCCAGATGATTCCGCTCCAGGTGACGCGCTCGGGCTCAAGTGGGAGTTCGACGAGGACTCTCAATGTTACTATGTTTCTTTTCCTGAGGATCAGTAGTGGTGCCCAGTTGGGGGTGATCGGGACCATGTCGCTTGTTGGGTTGCCTTTTATTTTGGCGCCGTAGTCGGGCCATGAGTGTTTGGATGATGTAGGTTATTTATGTACTTGATTGACGTGGCGAGTGTAAGCCAACTATGTTATCCCTTTAATTTATCTATATTACATGGGATGTTTGTGATGATTGCCTGACTTGCGACATATGCCTTCAATGCGATTATGCCTCTAAGTCGTGCCTCGACACGTGGGAGATATAGTCGCATCGAGGGTGTTACAGCTGGCTCGTCGCAGAGGAGCCGGTGCTTGAGGAGGGTGCCCTCTCGGCACCTGGCAGTGAAGTACTCGATGGCCTGCACCTCGTGCACGTCCTCGCAAGAGTTGCGCAGCTCGGCCCAGCGTGTGAGATAGTCGCGAGTCGACTCATTGGGGCCTTGGATGCACTGGGAGAGCTGGTGAGGCTTGGGCAGCCGTTTATATGTGTTGGTGAAGTTGCGGATGAACGCTTCAGTAAAGTCAACCTAGCCGTTGACGATGTGGGGCTTCAGGCTGTTCAACCATGTCCGGGCCGTGCCCTGGAGCATGAGGGGGACGTACTTCACGGCAACGCGCTTGTTGCCGTTGGCGATGCTTACGGATGTGGAGTAGTCGACCAGCCAGTCCTCCGGCTTCACGGAGCCGGTGTACTTGGGGGTATCTCTTGGGAGAGTGAACCCTTTGGGAAAGGGCCCATCTCAGATTCGGGGGCCAAAACAAGGCGGACCCAGCTCGTCTTCCTCTTCTAGCACCAGGGACCGATTAAGTCGGTCGATCCGGTTGTGGACATCGTTTTCTCCGATTTCTTCTCGACGGCCAAGGCGGTCGCCGAGTTATGGGTGGTCAACAGGCGGCGGCGAGATGCGCCTCTCCCTGCGGGGAGGAGGCGGCGGGCAGTCATCTCGCCGTCGTACTGCTCTTGGGCGGCCGTCTTGGTCGCGCTCGATGGTGATGTGAGTCCGGCTGCAGCTGGCAGCCGGCTCCTTGTCTCTTACATCATGGACGCCACCAATCGGCATCCGGGACGTCGCGCCTTGGTCTCGGCGAGGTGGTGGGTCGTCATTCGCCGGTTGGGCGCTTCAGTGCGGCAACCGGCATCTTGCTGCTCAGCAGCCGCGTCAAGGAGCTGCTGAACTCGCTCCGTCATGTGGCGACGCTCATTGCCCTCGAGCTTGTCTAGCTCGTCTGCTGCCGGCTGGGCAGCTTGTATATTCTCTGCAGGCGTGGCATATACGGGACGGTCTGTCCCGAACATGCTGGCGATGGTCGCGCCACACTGCCTGATCAAGCCAATGCAGCTAGGCCCACCAGGAGCCGGAGTGCCGCCTAGAGCACGGTCCATCTCCCGCTGGTAGACCTCCGAAAGGCGTCTCGTGCTGGCCAGCCGGCTGGCGCTCTTGACGAGCTGGACGCGGCGCGCTTCCAGCGTCTTGGCGTCGGCGTCCTCCGGGATTGGCGCAACCAAGTCTTGCATCGCCGTCTGCAATGGGTCCTGACCGCCCCCGCCAGAGTGCTCATCGTGGCTGATCATGAGCACCTCCGTGATGGTGCTGCCACCGCTGTCCGCGCGAGGAAGCGGCTCATCGTAGACCACCACATTGGAGGGGAACGTGTCGAGCGAAGCCATGTCGGAGTCGACCAACATCGGGTCGGTGGAGCCAACCGACTCCAAGTCAGCAGCAGGCTCGCTGGCGACGTGGAGCTGATCGAGGAGGCCCACGAGACGGCCTTCGGGGCCATCGGTGCCTGCGTCGGACGCAGGCTCGTCGGAGAGGCGAATGTCGCCAACAAGATCGGCGAGGCAGCTCGCTGCGCAGGCGATCTCTGCACCGTGCAGCGCCTTGGCGCAGAGCCGTCCGCCGTGTCGGGTTGGCTGCGCTCGCCGGGAAGGAAAAGGGTTCCCGTCTAGAACAGGTCTCCAGGAGACGGTGCACCTTGCCCCATAGTGGGTGCCAAATGTCGGGGGTTGGGTGCGACATATTCCAAAGGATGGCATGGTGGGAGCGAGTAGAACATCACCGGTGCCTGGAAGGGGGATGAGGCATAGACACGAATGCCGACGTACTTTACCCAAGTTCGGGGCTCTCCTAGGAGATAACACCCCTAGTCCTGCTCTGCGGGGTCTGCGCATGATCACTAATGCGTAAGTGGTACAACGTTGCTCCTCGAGCTGTTTGGTATAGGTGGAAGAAGGCAGGCACACTCTCTCCTCTAGATATGAGTCTAGTCCTAACAGGGGTCGAACCCTTTGCATGGGTGCCCTGGGGGTTTATATAGGCCTACCCCCCAGGGGTACAATGGTAATCTGGCCGGGCGTAGGGCCCGGTCGTCATTCTCTCTGGTCGCCGGCCTCTTGGCCGACAGCTGGGGCCTGCCACCTGGTGGGCCCCGCCGCTTGGTCTGGTACAGAGCCGACAAGCCGCTCCCGCCGCTTGCGGGTCTTGCCGGCTGCTGATCACTGTAGCCGTAACGCTAATGACGCAAGCTTGATCAGGGAGGCGTGGCTACAGTCCCGCCGCCTGGTGGGCGATCACCGTTGCCACTCCGTGTCTCATCTGGTTGATGGCGCATGGGGCCCAAGGGAGGGATTGGCCGCCTGCTGGTAGCCGGCTCCTCTGAGGTCCGGTTGTCCCAGCCTCCTCCGACTTCAGGGCTCTGGCTGCTAGGTAGGGCCCGCTGTCTACAACCCGTACCTGATAGGCCTTCGTGGGAACAAGACTCCGCCTGTCAGGTGTGACGTGTGGGGGGAGAGGCAACAGTGCCGTGTCGTGCGGAGATCTCCGCCTATACGGGGCACTGTGGCCACGTCCGTCCCTGGATTCAAGGGAAGGCTTGCACTATAGTCGTACCCGTCTTGTCTCTTTGATGAGGGCGCAGACTTTGAGGGTGCCATGGGCCGACTGCTAGGAGCCAGCCTCTCTGGAGGCCGCTCTCTAGGAGTCGGCCCGTCGGGATGCCGCCCTCTGGAACTCGGCCGCCCTCGACCAGTCGGCCACTTGGCCAACCCGCCGCTAGAAGGCGGAGTCTTTATCTTGACGTCTTTGAGAGGCGCAGCCGGCCCCTTTGTCTTGAAAGGCTCGGGGGCTCGGGTTAGGCTACCCGTGGCCCATTACTCCGACACTTATGGAAAAGAACTTGCATGACATCTTCTGTCCTACCCTCCCGTGGCAGCGGGGTCCTAATGGAAACTAAGGGATATTAAGGCCTCCTTTTAATAGAGTACCGGAATAAAGCATTAACACATAGTGAATACATGAACTCCTCAAACTACGGTCATCACCGGGAGTGGTCCTGACTATTGTCACTTCGGGGTTGCTAGATCATAACACATAGTAGGTGACTATAGACTTGCAAGATAGGATCAATGTCGGTGTCAAAACCGGCGGATCTCGGGCAGGGGGTCCCAAACTATGCGTCTAGGCCGGATGGTAACAGGAGGCAAGGGACACGAAGTTTTACCCAGGTTCGGGCCCTCTTGATGGAGGTAAAACCCTACGTCTTGCTTGATTAATATTGAAGATATGGGTGTTACAAGAGTAGATCTACCACGAGATCAGAGAGGCTAACCCCTAGAAGCTAGCCTACGGTATGATTGTATGTTGTGATTGTTGTCCTACGGACTAAAACCCTCCGGTTTATATAGACACCGGAGAGGGTTAGGGTTACACAAGGTCGGTTACAAAGGAGGAGATATCCATATACGTATTGCCTAGCTTGCCTTCCACGCCAAGTAGAGTCCCATCCGGACACGGGACGAAGTCTTCAATCTTGTATCTTCATAGTCTAATAGTCCAGCCAATGGAGATAGTCCGGCTGTCCGGAGACCCCCTAATCCAGGACTCCCTCAGTAGCCCCCGAACCAGGCTTCAATGACGATGAGTCCGGCGCGCAGTTGTCTTCGGCATTGCAAGGCGGGTTCCTTCTCCAAATTCTGTGTACCTGTTGAAATAATGTCCGGTTCCTCGTGATGGTTTGTATTTCTTGGCTTCCACGCCCAATAATGGCCACTTTCCACATGTCGAGCGAATGTGAAGAGCCAGGGTGTTTTCACATTTACCCCCTAGCTATGCAAATGAGCCGCCTATTTAAAAAGACGAGGATTCAGATCCAAATCACATCATCCTCCCTTGCCGAGTCTTCATCAGAGCGTACCCGACAAAGATCCATTCCACCATGGCCGGTCGTCGCAGCTCCTCCTCTCGCACCCCTAGCTCCAAGCCTGGAGATTGGGAGAGATGTTCCATCCCGCATAGCAAATTGGTGATGCTTCAGTCCAAGGGATTTCTTCCCCCAGCATACCTGGTCCCCGTTTGAGCCGGGCTTGCCACCTATAATGGCGGAGAGCAAGCGGAGAGCCGTCCCAATCCCTCCAAGGGAGATTGGGTGTGCCTTGTCCCTTATCTGATAAGAGGGCTCGGATTCCCAATCCATCCGTTTCTCCGAGGGTTTCTATAGTTCTATGGCCTCCAGCTGCACAACCTCACGCCTGCTTCTCTGGTGCATATCGCGGGATTCGTAGCCCTTTGCGAGTTATTTTTGGGCTGTGAGGCTCATTTCGCTCTGTGGAAGAAGTTGTTCTGTCTGGTGCCCCGTTCTAAGAAGGGATCAATATATCAAATGGGCGGAGCCGAAGTGTGGCGTATCGCCGGGACCGGATACCTATCCGGGACCCCAAAGAAGACATCTGAAGACTGGCCTTCAGAATGGTTTTATATAGAAGATGTCCCCCTTCCGGACCCTAATTGGATCGGCCTTCCAGAGTTTGACAATGCCCCTTTGAAGAAGCGTCAGAGATGGCGTCCACGAAGCCCCCTGGAGGAAGACGACCGGGACATTCTTTATTTGATGAGCCGGATAAGCTCTTTAGCTCGATCCGGATTGACCATGATCGAGGTCATGGCTATATGCATTATGCGGGGGGGGTGCAGCCGCTCCAGTATAGAGGCCACCCCATGTGGGATTTCAACGGGGAGGATGACGCCACCCGCCACGGCCACAAAGGGCCGGGATCGGCTGCTGATCTAATAAAGATCTTATCCACTTTGTACAAGGGAGAAGAGGAGGAATTCCTCCGTGTCAACCCGCAGGGCGGATTCTCCATGTACAATCCTCCGAGCTGGGTAAGTGGAGATTTTTCTCGCCCATCCGTTTTGTATTCCCGTAGTTTAAGTATTCATTCTAGCGATTTCATCGCAGGAGCTCGCCAGGCAGTAAAGGAGATAAACAGCCCTCCCCCACAGCCCGAGGACCCTGGACGGTCCCTTGACCCAGCCTCCCAGGAGGATCCAGACATATCCGTGGAGCTGATCGACGGGGTATTTTACCAAGGGAGTAATGACAATACCTTGGTGGCCATTACGGCCGATTACCCTGGGCTAGTTCCAGCCTCACAGGTGATTGAGACCGAAATCCCAGCACTTAAAAAGGGATCCGTCCTTGTGCTCTTTTTATTGCCGTATAACAGTCGTGTTTTGCAGGGGAGGTCCTCGGGGCAGAAGGCCGAGCCCGTGGCAACTGGCCAACAAGGGGCCGCTAGGCCAGGCAGACTGAAAAGATCCGTAGTCCGGATTGAGGCACCGGCGCAGCGGTATGGCGCACCGTTTTTATTACAAGACATAATTTACAGAGGCATACTAACGCCCGTGCCTTCTTTTCATGAAAAAGAGCGCTCGCCAGACTACACCCGGAGAGGCTACCAATCGCGCCTCAACAAGCCGGGCTCCAAGGCTAGACTCAGAGGTGGGAACGAGTACAAGGTGTGCGCCGGTTGCTCCTCCGACAGAGGATACAGATAGACTGTCCGCCACCCATTCCGAGGTGGAATGTGCCATGAACCACAGGCGTCACCGGACTGTTCTTCATGACGCTTGTTTCTCTCCAGAGGCATTGGATGCCTTCAACTCGGGAGATGCGCACCTCCGTGCCGCTCAAGATGGTCTAGCCAAAGCCACGGAGCAGTATGTAAAAGACATACGGGTGAGAAAATTTGATGATTATATATATCAGTAGCCCCTGAGACTTGAAACAGTTAGGATAACTGATTTAAGGATCATTTGTTATGTAGGTTCTTACATAAAATAATACTCAACTGTCCCAGGAGCTGGAAGAGTGCAAAGCCCAACTTCAAGCCACACTGTCCGCCGCAGGGGAGCCCAAAGAGACCCCCGCTGGTAACATATCCGTCAAGTGATAAGTATCATATTAGAGTGCGGCTTTATATGCAAATCTAACGAAAAATTGCAGATGACGCTGGAGTGAATCTGGATAAGCAACAGCTCAAACGCCAGCTGAAGGCTGGTGAGAACGTGCTTACAAGGGTGAGGCAGGAGAAGAATGATCTCCAAGATGCCAACACCAAGCTGGGCGTGGAACTGAAAGATGTTCGTGCCCAACTGTCGGACTCTGTTAAGGAGAATCGACGGCTTCGGCGCGGCATATTTAGTAAGTGCTTGAACGAACTTAAAAAGAGTTCGGCGGGGAAGCTGACTGATAGAGTTATGTCTGTAGGTATGTTAACAGGTTGTCCTGCCGAGGAGATGCCTAGTTCGACGGGTGATCTTCTTCCCGAGCTCGCACAATTGCACGAACGAGTTCGGCAGGTGATGCGAGGCGTTGCCCAGGCCTTGTGGCCGTCCGTCTCCCTACCCGAAGGCCTTGGAGAGCTTGCAGAAAAGCTGAAGGGCGCACGGCGACGCTTCCGATTATGGAAGATATCGGCCTGCCGTCAGGGCGCCAGGGAAGCTTGGGCGATGGTGAGGACACGATACATGAAGGCTGACCCGAACCACATGGCCGAAGTCGGACCTGTGGGGCCTGATGGCAAGGAGATCCTTGTAAATTTAGTGTACGGCCAAGTAGAATTGGCCGCAAAGTATTCCCAACAGGACTGTAGACTAGACAGCCTATTGGATGGCATTGAAGAGGAATTCAACCAGTCAAATTGACTATGTAATTGTAAAGTGACATATATGATGCCTTCTAGCCGAATTGTAGATCGTTTGTCGTGGCAGACCTTTTCGCTTCAACCTCGGGACCCGACAGTCCGGAGTGTATCCGAATACCCTCTCGGTTATATAAGAACCGGGGCATGCGTGGAGACTAGGCGTAGGGGTCATTAGTGCTTTATCAGATAAGTGCCCAACTAGTTATGTTATATTACATGGGTAGTAAGAAACATCTTCCAGAGAGAATAGTTCCGTTAAGGGTTCCTTTCCCTGGGTAGGCATGCCCTAAAGTGCATGTCCGGACTGCGACAAGAAGCACAGTAAAAACGTCTGGGGGTAGATATGGTTAATAAATAAAAGTCATCTTTTGTTCACCGACCGAATATTCTCTTAAGAATGCTAGCTTTTGGCTTCACCCAGTCTGAGGTACATGTCTGGCTGACCCGGCGGTAACAATCACAGAGGTGCTCCCCTTATGCCCTAGCCGAATTAACGGGAATGTAGGGCATAAATACAAGAGCCAGGCAACCCAGCTTGGCCAAAACTTAAGTCATATCGATGCATATAATGGTGAAAAAAGGTACATGTGGAAGTATAACGCATGTGTTGGGCGTGATGCCCAGGTAAATAATTTAAGCTTCTGTGAAAGAAGCCCCCAGGTGTAGATAGTGCGGCTAGCACCTCTGTAGTGTACAAGTGAGGCACAAGGTGACCCTTGAAGACCTAGAGGAACAAAAGAAAGAAAGGGAAACAAGACAGACGACGCATATGCAGAAAATGGACAAAGGGACGGGACTAACATAAAGTCTAGTGCTAGGCGTAGAATCTTTGGAGCCTGGCCGCGTTCCATGGGTTCGGCTCGAGTCAACTAGTCGATGCATCCCGCAGTCGGTACGCTCCGCCGGTCAGAACTTGGTCGATGATGAAGGGACCTTCCCATTTGGGCTCTAGCTTGTTCTTTTTCTTATCCGGCAGCCGGAGAACTAGTTCACCAACGTTATAAGTTTTGGCTCGTACTTCTCTACTTTGGTATCTGCGGGCCTGTTGCTGGTAAAATGCGGAACGGGCTTTGGCTACGTCGCGCTCTTCCTCCAAGGTGTCCAGACTGTCCTGTCGATCGAGCTCGGCTTCTCTTTCTTCGTATATGTGCACTCGAGGTGAGTCATGAATTATGTCACAGGGCAGGACTGCCTCTGCGCTGTACACCATAAAAAATGGTGTGTATCCGGTACTACGATTCGGCGTGGTCCGCATCCCCCAGAGTACGGAGTCGAGCTCCTCTACCCAGTGCGTGTCAGACTCTGTTAAGGAGCGCACTAGTCTGGGTTTAATGCCGCTCATTATAAGACAATTTGCTCGTTCAACCTGACCATTGGTTTGTGGATGGTAGACTGAAGCATAATCGAGCTTGATGCCCATTTTGCTGCACCAAAGTTTTACCTCGTCGGCCGTGAAGTTCGTCCCGTTATCAATGATGATGCCGTGGGGGATGTCGTAGCGATGTACAACCCCGGATATGAAATCTATCACCGGTCCAGATTCGGCTATTTTAACCGGTTTGGCCTCTATCCATTTGGTGAATTTATCCACCATGACCAATAAGTATTTTTTCTTGTGGGTTCCACCTTTAAGGGGTCCAACCATGTCAAGCCCCCAGACCGCAAAGGGCCATGTAATGGGGATTGTTCGGAGGGCGGTGGGTGGCATATGGCTTTGATTTGCAAAGAGCTGGCAACCGGCGCAACGCTGGACTAAGTCCTATGCGTCTGCCCGGGCCGTTGGCCAATAGAATCCTGTACGGAAGGCCTTTCTCACAAGAGCCCGGGCTGTGGCGTGATGACCGCCGAGTCCGGCATAAATTTCTGCCAAAAGGTTCCGTCCTTCCTCTTCGGAGATGCACCGTTGAAGGACTCCGGTAGTGCCTTTCTTGTACAATTCTCCCTCGTGGACCCTGTAGGCCTTTGATCGCCGCACTATGCAGCGTGCCTCATTTTGGTCCTCCAGGAGTTCCTGTCTAGTAAAGTAGGCCAGGAATGGTTCTGTCCACGGGGCAATAATAGCCATTATTTCATGGGTTGATTGTGTTATTTCGGTGGCGGAGCCTCTGATTGTGTCAGAGAGTTCGGTATCGGGTATTTTGGCCGGGTCCGGACTGTTGTTACCGGTGTCCCCTTCCCATGCTACGCATGGCTTGAAAAGCCTTTACAGAAAAATGTTGAGAGGGACCGCGTCGCGTTTTGCGCCAATGCAGGCGAGGATATCCGCCGCCTGATTGTTTTCCCGAGCAACATGGTGAAATTCGAGCCCCTCGAACCGGGCTGACATTTTTAGGACGGCATTGCGATAAGCGGCCATTTTTGGATCCTTGGCATCAAAGTCTCCATTTATTTGGGATCCTGCAAGGTTTGAATCCCCGCGCACCTCTAGGCGTTGAATGCCCATGGATACTGCCATCCGGAGACCATGTAGAAGGGCCTCGTATTCGGCTGCATTGTTGGAGTCCGTATACATTATCTGTAGTACGTATTGAACTGTATCTCATGTTGGGGATGTCAAAACAATGCCGGCCCCCAGACCAGCCAACATTTTGGAGCCGTCGAAGTGCATGATCCAGTTTGAATATGTGCCGTACTCTTTAGGGAGTTCGGCTTCCGTCCATTCAGCGACGAAGTCAGCCAAAACTTGCGATTTAATAGCTCGCCGTGGCTTGTAAGTTATGTCGAACGGGAGGAGCTGAATGGCCCATTTGGCAATCCGACCTGTCGCGTCACGGTTGTTTATATTATCGTTAAGTGGTACTTCCGAGGCTACCGTTATCGAACACCCTTGAAAGTAGTGTCGCAGCTTCCTGGATGCCATAAATACCGCGTACGCTATCTTTTGATAATGCGGGTACCGCGATTTGCATGGAGTAAGGACAGTGGACACGTAGTAAACCAGCTTTTGAATGGGAAATTTGTGTCCGTCCACTTCTCGCTCGACGACAAGCACTGCGCTTACCACTTGATGAGTTGCCGCAATGTATAATAGCACTGGTTCGCCAATGTTTGGCGCGGCCAGGACTGGGTTTGTTGCCAACATGGCTTTTATTTCGTTGAGACCGGCCGTGGCGGCGTCCGTCCACTCGAAGTGTTCGGTACGCCGGAGGAGGCGATAAAGGGGTAATGCCTTTTCTCCCAAGCGGGAGATAAAGCGGCTTAGAGCCGCCACGCATCCAGTTAGTTTTTGTATTTGTTTGAGGTCTATTGGGGTAGCCAACTGTGACAACGCTCGGATTTTGGCCGGATTAGCTTCAATACCTCTACTGGAGACAATGAATCCCAGGAGCTTTCCTGTTGGTACGCCGAAGACGCATTTTTCCGGATTGAGCTTGATGTCATATGTTCGGAGGTTGTTGAATGTGAGCCTCAAGTCGTCTACTAAAGTTTTGACATGCTTAGTTTTAATGACCACGTCATCCACGTATGCCTCCACTGTTTTGCCGATCTGGTTTGCCAGGCATGTCTAAATCATGCGTTGATATGTTGCACCAGCGTTTTTTAGCCCGAAGGGCATTGTGTTGAAGCAGAATGGGCCGTATGGTGTGATGAATGCCGTTGCGGCTTGGTCTGGCTCTACCATTTTGATTTGGTGGTAGCCGGAGTATGCGTCGAGGAAACACAATGAATCGTGTCCTGCGGTAGCATTGATGATTTGATCGATGCGGGGGAGGGGGAAGGGATCCTTTGGGCAGGCCTTGTTAAGGTCCTTAAAATCGACGCACAAGCGCTAGGATTTGTCCTTCTTTGGTACCATCACCAAGTTTGCTAGCCAGTCCGGATGTTTTATGTCTCTAATGAATCCGGTCTCCAATAGCTTGGCTAGTTCCTCTCCCATGGCTTGTCTTTTAGGCTCAGAGAAACGTCGAAGAGCCTGCTTGATTGGCTTGAACCCTTTTATGATATTTAGGCTGTGTTCAGCCAGCCCGCGTGGGATTCCTGGCATGTCTGAAGGATGCCAGGCAAAAATATCCCAGTTCTCGCGTAGGAACTCTCGTAGTGCGGCGTCAACATCACGGTTTAATTGTGCCCCGATGGAAGCTATTTTTGTAGGGTCCGTTGGATGGACTTGGTATTTGACTATTTCGTCCGCCAGCTTAAAGGAGGTGGACTTGGATCTTTTATCGAGTATCACGTCGTCCCTGTTTACCGTGGAGCGCAATGCGGTTAGTTCTTCGGCCGCTAGGGCTTTGGATAGTGCCTCAAGGGCCAGTGCAGCTATCTTATTTTTGGCGTGGAGAGCTATGTCCGGATCACTAACAAGAGTGATGATTCCGTTGGGCCCGGGCATTTTGAGCTTCATGTACCCGTAATGGGGTACGGCTTGGAAGATTGTGAACGCCTCCCGCCCTAATAGAGCGTGGTATCCGCTGCTGAATGGGGCCACTTGGAATGTAATTTCTTCGGACCTGTAATTATCCGGCGTGCCGAATACCACGTCTAGTGTGATTTTTCCGGCGCAGCGTGCCTCCCGACTAGGGATGATTCCTCTAAAGGTTATGCTGCTTTGCTTAATGCAACTCTAGTCTATTTCCATCTTTTGAAGAGTTTCCTCGTACATGAGGTTTAATCCGCTGCCGCCGTCCATGAGTACCTTGGTGAGTCGAAAGCCGTCCATGATTGGACTGAGGACCAGTGCGGCTGGTACTCGGGTTGTTCGGAATTTAGTTTCATCACTGGCATTGAAGGTAATAGCCGTGTCGCTCCAAGGATTTGTTTCTGCTATGTGGCAGATTTCGGACGTGCCGCGGAGTGTTCGCTTCCGTCTTTTATTTGACGCAAAGGTCTCGAAGACCGTTAAGACCGTACTGTTATCCTCGGGGTGGTGTTCTTTGGTTTTTGGGAGGAGTAGATCCTCACCACTTTTGGCCACCTGGCGGAGTATCCAGCATGCTCTAAGGCTGTGCGTTGGTATCGCATCCGTTGTACTATGAATTTTGCAGGGTCCGTTGAGCCATCCCTCCAGTACGGTTCCTTGCCCCGTAGAGGGCTTTTGCTTTTTGGTAGTTAACCTAGGTGTATTGTGATAATGCACCCTTTTATTTTGGATTGGGTTTGTATTCAGGGCCGGGTTATCCCAAAATTTTATTTCGGTTTTCCACGCGCTTTCCATCGCACAGTACTTTCGCACTATGGACACCAAGTCGGAAAAGCGTGTAATTTCGCGACGACTTATGGCGTTGAGGATTCCCTTGTCCGTGCAATTATTGCAGAAGAATGAAATTGCGTCTTCCTCGCGGCAGTCCTTTATCGTGTTCTTGATCAGGAGGAATCTGGCCCAGTAATGGTGTACTGTTTCTTCGGGCTCTTGCCTAATTTGGGATCGATCGCGTATGTTTGGGTGGGTGGGTGGTATTGAATCCGAATCCTCACCCGATCTAAGGCTCAGTGGCCAAGGAGTTTCCGAACTCCAAAGCTTGGATTCTTGAACGTTTTCTGGTAAATCTAGCCCGCTGCCTGATTCTGGGTTCAGGCTTTGAGTGACGTCCTCCCCTCCGCGGGTATCCCGTTTGGGGGGATCGGGAATCCGGATGTAGCTAGTCCTTAAGATAGATGGAGTTTTGCCGCATTGTTCTTCCACCACTGCAACATGGTGGGTGACCTGGGGAGACTTAATTTCTCTTAGATCGGGTTTAGGCCCAATCTGATCGTAGTCTGTAGCGACTCCCAAGGCGGTGATACGATCCAAGAGCTCGTTCAGGGAAGAGAGATCCATTGGATATAAATGTTCGGCGAGTTTCGAGTTGATGTGAAGATTGCTTTTGATGACCCGAGAAGTCATCGTCGGCGCAGCGGCTGAATAGGCGGTCATAAGAAAACCACCTAGCCGGAGAGTTTGGCCGATAGCCAGAGCTCCCTCAGCGATAGTGCTGTCTTTAAAGACGGGACGAGACATCCTTCCTTGTGGCGACGGCACAGCGGAACTCTCAATGAAAGCACCAATGTTGGTGTCAAAACCGGCGGATCTCGGGTAGGGGGTCCCGAACTGTGTGTCTAGGTCGGATGGTAGGAGGCAAGGGACACGAAGTTTTACCCAGGTTTGGGCCCCCTTGATGGAGGTAAAACCCTATGTCCTGCTTGATTAATATTGAAGATATGGGTGTTACAAGAGTAGATCTACCACGAGATCAGAGAGGCTAAACCCTAGTAGCTAGCCTACGGTATGATTGTATGTTGTGATTGTTGTCCTACGGACTAAAACCCTTCGGTTTATATAGACACCGGAGAGGGTTAGGGTTACACAAGGTCGGTTACAAAGGAGGAGATATCCATATACGTATTTCCTAGCTTGCCTTCCATGCCAAGTAGAGTCCCATCCGGACACGAGACGAAGTCTTCAATCTTGTATCTTCATAGTCTAACAGTCCGGCCAATGGAGATAGTCCGGCTATCCGGAGACCCCCTAATCCAGGACTCCCTCAATCAAGAACTCTCATATATTGATGAAAACATAATAGGTTCAGATCTGAAATCATGGCACTCGGGCCCCAGTGACACGCATTAAGCATAGCAAAGTCATAGCAACATCAATCTCAGAACATAGTGGATACTAGGGATCAAACCCTAACAAAACTAACTCGATTACATGATAAATCTCATCCAACCCATCACCGTCCAGCAAGCCTATGATGGAATTACTCATGCACGGCAGTGAGCATCATGAAACTGGTGATGGAGGAAGGTTGATGATGACGATGGCGACGGATTCCCCTCTCCGGACCCCCGAATGGACCAAATCAGCCCTCCCGAGAGAGTTTAGGGCCTGGCGGTGGCTCCGTATCGTAAAACGCGTTGAATCCTTCTCTTTGGTTTTTTTCTCCCCGAAAGTGAATATATGGAGTCAGGGCTGAGGTCAGTGGAGCGTCAGGGGGGCCACGACGCAGGGAGCGTGCCCAGGGGGGTAGGGCACGCCCCCACCCTCGTCGACAGGTGGAGGCCCCCGTGACGTGGATCTTCCTTCCAGTATTTTTTATATATTCCAAAATAATTCTCTGTTGATTTTCAGGTCATTCCAAGAACTTTTATTTCTGCACATAAATAACACCATGGCAATTCTGCTGAAAACAGCGTCAGTCCGGGTTAGTTCCATTCAAAATCATGCAAGTTAGAGTCCAAAACAAGGGCAAAAGTGTTTGGAAAAGTAGATACGATGGAGACGTGTCACATAGCCACTGCCACAAACCCTAGTCTTTTCGGTCCTACCGATAGGGATCTCAGTCTCACCGAGATGGGATTGTAATCTCTCTGTTTCCCTTCGTAAAGTTTCGGTCCAATCGAGATAAGCGATCGGTCCCACCGAGATTGCAATGCAAATTCTCTCTTTCGTTTTCGTAATGTTTCGCTCCTATCGAGAGAGCGAATCGGTCCCACTGAGATTTCCTAACCAACTCTCTGGTTAGTCTATTAACAAAATCGGTCTCACCATGTTTGTGTAATCGGTCTCACCGAGATTACGTTATGCCCTAACCCTAATGATATCGGTCCCACCGAGTTGACATGTCGGTCCCATCGAAAACCCAAATGGTCACATTATGAACTAAATCGGTCTGACCGAGTTGTATCATTCGGTCCCACCGAGTTTGGTGGTTTGTGTGTAACGGTTAGATTTTGTGTGGAGGCTATATATACCCCTCCACCCACTCTTCATTCGTAAGAGAGCCATCAGAACATGCCTACACTTCCAACATACATTTTCTGATAGAGAACCACCTACACATGTGTTGAGGTCAAGATACTTCATTCCAACCACATAAATCTTGATCTCTAGCCTTCCCCAAGTTGCTTTCCACTCAAATCATCTTTCCACCAAATCCTATCCTATGAGAGAGAGTTAAGTGTTGGGGATACTATCATTTGAAGCACAAGAGCAAGGAGTTCATCATCAAAACACCATTTGTTACCTCTTAGAGAGTGGTGTCTCCTAGATTGGTTAGGTGTCACTTGGGAGCCTCCGTCAAGATTGTGGAGTTGAACCAAGGAGTTTGTACGGGCAAGGAGATCGCCTACTTCGTGAAGATCTACCCTAGTGAGGCAAGTCCTTCGTGGGCGATGGCCATGGTAGGATAGACAAGGTTGCTTCTTCGTGGACCCTTCGTGGGTGGAGCCCTCCGTGGACTCGCGCAACCGTTACCCTTCGTGGGTTGAAGTCTCCATCAACATGGATGTACGATAGCACCACCTATCGGAACCACACCAAAAATCTCCGTGTCTACATTGCGTTTGCTCCCTCCAAACTCCTCCCTTTACCTTCATATGCAATTGTTTTACATTCCGCTGCTATACTCTTAGAATTGCATGTGTAGGTTGTTTGCTTGACTTGTGCTAAGTTGCTAAAACCTGCCAAGAATTAAAATTGGGAAAAGGCTAGATTTTTATTTTGTCAAGTAGTCTAATCACCCCCCCCCCTCTAGACATACTTTCGATCCTACAAGTGGTATCAGAGCTTTGGTCTCCATTTGCATTTATTTCCATAGCTTTGGTGATCATAGCCTTGGTTTCACAACCTAGGAGAGTATGTCGTCTAGTGAGGGAAATTACCACCGTAGAGGTCCTTATTTTGGTGGTACTAATTTTGCTAGTTGGAAGCATAAGATGAAAATGCATATTCTTGGACATAACCCTGCCGTTTGGGCTATTGTGTGTATTGGCTTGCAAGGTGAATTATTTGATGGGAGTGAACCGAACCGTGAGGCTAGCGCGGAAGAGTTGAAGATGTTGCAATACAATGCTCAAGCTTGTGATATTCTCTTCAACGGATTGTGCCCCGAAGAATTCAACAAAATGAGTCGTCTAGAGAATGCAAAGGAAATTTGGGATACTTTGATTGATATGCACGAAGGTATCGACTCCGTCAAGGAATCCAAATTGGATGTGCTTCAAAGTCAACTTGACAAGTTCAAAATGAAGGATGGTGAAGGTGTTGCTGAAATGTACTCTAGGCATGCTCTCATCACAAATGAGATTGACGGCTTAGGAAGTGAAGAAATGACCGATAGATTCATCATCAAGAAGATCCTAAGAGCCTTGGATGGACAATATGATACCGTGTGCACATTGATCCAAATGATGCCCAATTACAAAGATCTCAAGCCAACGGAAGTCATTGGAAGGATTGTTGCTCATGAGATGTCACTCGAGGATAAGGAAGAGCTTCATAACAAGTCAAGTGGTGCTTACAAAGCCTCATGTGATGCTCCCACATCATCAAGTGAGAAACAAAACTTCAATGAAGAATTGAGCCTAATGGTGAAGAACTTCAACAAGTTCTACAAGAGTAGAAGCAAGGAAAGAAGTTCCAAGTCAAGGTCCTACAATGACAAAAGATCTTCAAGCCGTGAACGTAATTGCTACAATTGTGGAAGACCCGGACACTACTTCAATGAGTGTACGGCTCCCTACAAAAGAAGAGAAGGTTCTCCCAAAAGAAGGAGTGGGAGAGAAGAATCACCACCAAGAGAGAGAAGGAGTAGAGATGACCGTTATGAACAAAGAACATCATGGAGAAGCAAGGATTCGGAAAGGAAGGACAAATCATCAAGGGGCTACACAAAATGAATACATCAAGCTCACATTGGTGAATGGTATCCGGCTCCTACTCTGACGATCACTCCGAGAGAAGTTATCACTCCGACTCCAAATATACTCAAGATGAAGGTGTTGCCGGTCTAGCACTTGTGTCAACCAACTCCTATGACATATTTGAGTCACCAATTGAAGGAATTGGAAGATGCTTCATGGCAAAAGGCCCAAAGGTATCACACCCCGAGTATGTTGATTTCAATAGTGATGAAGATGACTTGCTAGGTGATGATGATTTAGTTGTTGACAATTCTAGTGATGAAAACTATGATGAACTTGCTATTAATCATGCTAATCAAGACAAAATGAATGACGATGATAAGAAGGAGATTGAGCGTCTAACTAAAGAGCTAAACACTCTTAAGTTAGCTCATGAAACTACCTTGGAAAATCATTGAGAGCTTTTAAAGACTCATGAGAAGTTACGCTTCGAAAAGCTCAACCTCGAGCAAGAGCATGGGTTCTTAAAAGAGATCAATGATGATCTTCGCAAGAAAAGTTCTTCTTACATTACCAAGCGTTTACTTTTGTCTACTTACATGCCACAAGTTAAATCTAGCAACAAGAGTAAGAAAGATTCTTCTTCTAGTAGTAACAATAATCATGCTAAACCCAATGATGTTGCTTCTAGTAGTTCTCTTGATTCCACTAATGATTCTCTTAGCCAAGTTACACTTGAGCAAGAAAATAGCTTATTGAAGGGAATTATAGAGAAAGGTGTTTACAAGAGCCTTGTCGGAAGTAAGCAATTTTAGGAAATTGTACGCAAGCAAGGAAGACACCGGAAGAATCAAGGTGTTGGTTTTGAACGAAAGTTCAATGCCAATGGAGTTGAGTGGGAAGAAGATCAATACCCCAAGATGAAATTTGTTCCTCAACAAGAGAAGTATGATCCTACTTCTTTCCAAGGAACACAAGCTCAAGATGATCTTCCACCACAAGACCACAAGCAAAAAGGCAAGGACAAGCTTCAAGAGGAGATTGATGAATTTGAAGAAGCTCCCAAAGCCTTGGTCAAGTGGGTTCCCAAGACTACATCAAATTCAACTTCATCAAGTACGACTACAACTCCAAGGATTCCCATCAAGATGGTGTGGATCCCAAAGAAGAAGAACTAGAGAGTTCTTGAGTGTGACTCTGCCAACACACTTCACTCATATCATTTTGGCGAGGACAAGTGCAAACAACCTCCATATCTTGCACTAGTTCAAGGAGTCACAAACCCTCTTGGTGGTAAGACAAGGGACAAGGTAACCTAATGCATTCATGGACATCATCTCATGTGAATATCACTCTATGTCTATGGATATCCTTGTTTGTTCCTTGTGGGACTAACCCGTGTAGGTATTGAAAGTGCAACTCACTCCAAAGGATTCCTCCAAAGGATCTACATCAACATTGAGCATCTACATATTCAACACCTACATGAAGTCATCATAGACAAAACCCAAGGTTAGTTCATCCCTCTTAGGGGGGATATCACATCTAGGGGAGCTCTACTCTAATCAATTGAGCTAAAGCAACTCTAATGGTGTGAACACAACAATACTTTATGTAAAAGTGGCAACCCCACTTGTGCTTAAACGATGAGTATGACCTTGATCAAATTTTCTCATTTGACTCCTAAATCAATATACTCATATATAGATGAACTAGTTATCGCCAAATTGCTTGATAGATGCTAGAGTGATTGTGCATGCTTTGTCACATATTTCATTTGCCATCTTATTATGTGAGCATGTTGGTTGCATATTTTACTCATTCGAGGATATCCATTTGTTGCTTTAATTGTTTGGCTTTTTCTCTTTTGCCAAATGGATGGACAAGAATGCCTAAGAACTCCCTCTAGCTATCTATGCTTTTTCTCATCTCAAACTCTATTCATGCTACATCACAAAGTTTGATCAAGTCAGATTCGAACCACTCTGTGTGAGGAGCACTTGGAGTCCCCGATTCATTATAGACTTAAATTTCCAAAACCTCTTTGTGCATTTCGGTATGACCGAGTCATCCACTTCGGTCACACCGAGATCACTAAGTTGATCTAGGTTTTCAATCTCGGTGCAACCGATTAGAACTTTTGGGTCACACCGAGTTGCAGTAACCGCTTGCAGTTCTGCATCTTGGTGCCACCGAGTTGTTCCACTCGGTCACACCGATAGGTTCAGGTTATATATACCGACGGGTCAAATTATGAATTTTTTTCCAAAACCTTTCACCCGCGCGTGACCTGCTCTGCCTCCTCAGGTCTCCGAATCGTCCTCTCGCCGCCAGCGACCTCCCGCCGTTGGTCTCCGCCGCCGTCAACGGCAATCTGCCCCGCCGTTGCGGCCGTAGCAAGTTCACCGCTGAAGTAGGGTATGAACTTGATCTTTGTGCTATTCCTTAACTCTGATTCATCGCACATTGCTTTGCCATGAATCTTGCCACATATGAAATTATCCTGTCCAGCAAAAGCATCTCATAGATTAGGTTTGATTTGAAAATTTAGGGTTAGGTCTCCGCCAGACTCATCTTGGACCGACCAAATTGTAGAAATCGGTCTCACCGATTTGGCTTAGGCCATTGCAGTTGCACTTTCGGTCTGACCGAAAACTGCAAATCGGTGTGACCGAGTTCGATTCTTTGTGAAAACCTAGCAGTCTCGGTGCCACTGAACTGTGACTCGGTCTGATCGAGTTCACTAGTTTAGGTTCCAAAAGCTGCTTCGGTATCACCGAGTTTACAAATCGGTAGCTCCGAAATGCTTTCTGTGAAGAACTAAAACTAAGTTTTAAGTCATTATTTTTGCAAAAACTCTGCACTTTGTGATTCTCATCTACTCTACCTCATCTACAACCTATTCACAGGGTCTGCTGACAGTTTGCTTGCAAGATGTCTGATCAAAGTGACAGCCAGAACAAGTCTGAGGAGCAGGTTCATATGAGTGAGGGCACTAGTCCCTCTAGCACTTCTGATGAGGGCAGCAGGAGCACACCAAGCAACTTGCCCAAGGCAGCCACCAGAACAAGGAAGAAGAAGACCTCAGATTCTGAAGATGAGGATTATGTGGCTGTTGAGGAGGAAGTCAGCTCCAAGAAGAAGGTGCTGAAGAAGGAGTATGGCACAGTTGCATCAACTAAGCCTGGCTTGCACAAAAAGGCCCCTGCCAAGAGGGTGCCAACCTTAAAAGTTAGAGCCTCAACTGCTTAAACCTCCAAGCCAACTAGAGAGGCTGCTGGAGAAGGAAAGAAGAGAAAAGAAAGGGTCAAGAAGACCACTTCCAGAGTGCTTGGTAGATCCTCCGTTATGAGAGATCCAGAAGAAGAGGAAGAGGAAGAGGATGCTGCTCCAGCTCCTAAGGCTCAGAAGCTTATGGGAGATGCAATCAAGTCAGGGGTTGCTTCATCTAAGCTCAAATCTGCTCCCAAGGCTGCTGCTCAGAAACCTCCAAAGCCCAAGAGGAACACCAGGAGTATACCTGCTGAGGAGAAGAACAAGGCCCCAGTGCGTGAAGCTAAAGAAGAAGAAGCCAATTCTCATGTTTTGAGGAAGTTGAAGCCCAAAATTCCTGACCACAATGATGCTCATCCCGTCGCTGAGGACATGCACATCAGGAAAGATGCAGGATTGAGGTTATGGAGACAATCTAATCCCTATGCTGTTAGGAGGAGGACTGCAGTTGACTACAGGTTCCATACAAAGGAACAACAAGATTTCTACGAGACCATTCTGCTTGACAAGAAGCCCATAGTGTGTGACATGAAATGGGTGGACTGGGAGTTCATCCGGGAAAATGAAGATCACTTCCCTGGAGTGTATGACAGCTTTAAGGCTTGTGGAGTAGATGAATTTTTTGGAAAAAATCTCACCAAATGGAATGATGAGTTGATCATGCAGTTCTACTCCACTGCCCACTTCTATCCAAATGGGAGGATAGTTTGGATGTCTGAAGGTACCAGGTACCAGTCCACAGTTGATGAATGGGACAAGCTAATCAATGCCCTAGAGGAACATGAAGATGACTTGGATGTGTATGCCACCAAGAATAAAGACCACAACTCAATGGCGAACATGTACAAAGAGATCCCTGATAAGGCTTTGGAAACTCACAAGCTTGGATCTGTGCATTTCTTATTGTCTGGTCTGCCTACCATTAACTGGATCTTAAGGCACACATTGCTACCCAAGTCAGGGGATCACAAGATGATCAGAGGACACTCCATCAACATGCTGCAAAATTTTGATGTTCCCCAGAAATTCAAAGTTATGAGCTTGATTGTAGAAACGATCAAAAGTACTGCTGCTGATCAAAAGAGGAGTTGTGGGTATGCTCCACATATTCAGGAGCTCATCAACTCTAAGATGGGCACAGGGACTTACTTGCTTGATAAGGAGCATCTACCTCTATATCCTGAGTTTGAAGACACCACTGTTGTGATGAATGAGGAGGAACCATCATCAGCTCAAGTCCAGGAGAAGAGAGCCAAGGAAAAGGCTGAGAAAGCTGCCCAGATGCCAAGTGTTGAAGAGGCATCTCGAGTCTTCTTAAAGATCAAGCAAGATCAGTTAGGCTATCTGATTCAAGCTACACTGAGGATTGAGAAGGGCTTGGCCACCCTGACTCAGAATCAGGAGAGCCTGGAGAGGATTGTGGAAACAAAATTCTATGATCTTGATCTGAAGGTGACTGAGATTCAGACTGCAGTTGATCAACTTCAGGAGGAAGCAGAGGAGAGGAGAGGAAAAGCAACCACTTATGCTTTTAAGCGTGTGCCACGAGGTCCAAGGTCTGCTGAAGTGCCAGTCTCAGATGCTAGAGCTTCAGTGTCAGCACCAGCAGCTACAGCTCCAGTGCCACCTCCAGCACCCACTCCATCAGCTCCAACTACATCGTCGGAAGCCTTCGTCCTTGCAGTTCTATCTACACCACCTCCCGAAGACCAAGCCTGAGGGACGTATAGCACTATGCATTTTCGAACTTTTTGGTAACTTGTTGCCAAAGGGGGAGAAATATGTATAGATCATAGGCTTCGAGAGAGAGTGTCTTGCTTTTTATCTCTCTTGCTATTTTGGTTGAACTACTTTATTGTGTGCTTGTGTGAGATACTTTATGTCCTTGTGAGATACTTATATGATCATGTGGTTGATCATATGCTACCTTAATGTTTGGTTGAATGATGCTGTCCTTTATATTCCATATATGATCATTCACTTGCTTGGTGATGAGTGCATGCTTTTAATTTCTATCTTTTTGAGCGCTCCACCAAGATGTATGTGACATGGAAGAGTAACCCATGATACTAATCGATTGTGCATTTGCATTAAAAAGAAAATTTTAAATAATGCACAAATTTAGGGGGAGCTCTTGCTTATCACATACTTCTTAAAGCGACGATGTTTTTCAATCTTATAACCATTTGTCAAAGCTTTGATCTATATGTTGTCATCAATTACCAAAAAGGGGGAGATTGAAAGTGCAACTATCCCTGGGTGGTTTTGGTAATTCTTAACAACATATAGCTCATTGAGCTAATGCTACTTGAAGATAAATATTTCAGGAAAAGCTCAATGATTGGCATGGCATGGATTAGAAAGTGTACCCCTCCAAATGCTAAGGACAAAAAGGATTGGCTCAAGCTCAAAGCACAAGACTGTACATTTCATTTTTAGTGATCCAAGATCAGATTGAGTCCATAGGAAAAGCCAATACTATTAAGAGGGGGTGAGGTGTTGCTTAATGAGGTTCTTGCTCAAAATGCTTAGTGATATGCTCCACAACCCTCAACCACTTTCTCATATCCAAATATATCCCAAACCAAAAGTCAAATCCGGCGCCACCGAGTTCACTTGACATAGCCATTGCCACAAACCCTAGTCTTTTTGGTCCTATCGATAGGGATCTCGGTCTCACCGAGATGGGATTGTAATCTCTCTGTTTCTCTTCGTAACGTTTTGGTCCAACCGAGATGAGCGATCGGTCCCACCGAGATTGCAATGCAAACTCTCTGTTTCCTTTTCGTGACGTTTCGGTCCTACCGAGAGAGCGAATCGGTCCCACCGAGATTGCCTGACCAACTCTCTGGTTAGTCTATTACCAAAATCGGTCTCACCGAGTTTGTGTAATCGGTCTCACCGATATTACGTTATGCCCTAACCCTAATGATATCGGTCCCATGGAAAACCCTAACGATCAAATTATGAACTAAATCGGTCTGACCGAGTTGTATGATTCAGTCCCACCGAGTTTGGTGATTTGTGTGTAACGGTTAGATTTTGTGTGGAGGCTATATATACCCCTCCACCCACTCTTCATTCGTGAAGAGAGCCATCAGAACATGCCTACACTTCCAACATACATTTTTTGAGAGAGAACCACCTGCACTTGTGTTGAGGTCAAGATACTTCATTCCAACCACAGAAATCTTGATCTCTAGCCTTCCCCAAGTTGCTTTCCACTCAAATCATCTTTCCACCAAATCCTATCCTATGAGAGAGTTGAGTGTTGGGGAGACTATCATTTAAAGCACAAGAGCAAGGAGTTCATCATAAACACACCATTTGTTACCTCTTGGAGAGTGGTGTCTCCTAGATTGGTTAGGTGTCACTTGGGAGCCTCCGTCAAGATTGTGGAGTTGAACCAAGGAGTTTGTACGGGCAAGGAGATCGCCTACTTCGTGAAGATCTACCCTAGTGAGGCAAGTCCTTCGTGGGCGATGGCCATGGTGGGATAGACAAGGTTGCTTCTTCGTGGACCCTTCGTGGGTGGAGCCCTCCGTGGACTCGCGCAACCGTTATCCTTCGTGGGTTGAAGTCTCCATCAACGTGGATATATGATAGCACCACCTATCGGAACCACGCCAAAAATCTCCATGTCTACATTGTGTTTGCTCCCTCCAAACTCCTCCCTTTACCTTCATATGCAATTGTTTTACATTCTGCTGCTATACTCTTAGAATTGCATGTGTAGGTTATTTGCTTGACTTGTGCTAAGTTGCTAAAATCTGCCAAGAATTAAAATTGGAAAAAGGCTAGATTTTTATTTGGTCAAGTAGTCTAATCACCCCCCTCTAGACATACTTTCGATCCTACAGATTTTCATATTGAGAATCTTCATGTCTATATATAGATTTCTACAGGAGTCAATCCGATGAAAAATGATATGTGCACTGTGGACATATGCACCACAAACTCTATACTCATGGAAGTCCAATGTTTCCACTCTCATTGAGAGAAAGGAGATATTTTTAAATCGCTAGACGCGATGAGGTTTAACTCGTACCCTACTAAACTATGGAGGTATCCTTCAAAATAGTTTCCATAGCGAAACTTATGATGACAACAAAGAGAAATCACTTCTCTTTACCATATGCAACGGATATGGCAAGCACATTCTCTGTGTATCATCTGAATTGTACTACACATACAACATAACCCGTAGCGCATGTTGTGTACAAGATAGTTTTCCAGAGTGTCTTGTACATGACAAACTTGGCATACTCGCCTTCGTCATCGAGACATTGGGTTGAAACCGAAACTATCAGCAATTCCAGTAGTTTATGATTATTGTGATGCTAAATTCTAACCCAGTTTGGATTTTATGTGCACTACAAGTGACATAGGGAAGCTAATTTTAAGGCTCGCACACCTTAAAATCTACGCTGAACCACTCAAACTCCTTGAATGCATCAAGTTGAGGTAAGTGGCTCTTTCCATCCATTAACTAGACTATTCAGGTATTCCATGGTTCTAAAAGACATATCTACATGATGGTCATAACTGTGTACTTTATTCACACGAAACCATTGGCTCATTATCCTGACATAGATTTCAAGCAAATCGAATGGATAGCATTGCAGAATTGTCCTTGAGTGCCTTCTCTATGGCCATTGGATTGAAGTTTAGCAATTTTTTCTAATGTCTAGACTCAAAATGGTTTGGTAGAATCCTATCCAAAGAGTTAAGTTCATTGCATTATCTGTACTTTGGAATTCCAACTTACCAACTTTACGTTGGAGTCATCAAGTTTTACATGCTCATGACAGAACTGCATAATATTATTCCCCTCTATTTTTGATATGTGGATATCTAGCAAGTATTTCCTATCTGCGGTAATTCGGTTACATACCGATATCACCACCCCAGCATACATCATTGGCTCTTCAACATATAGTTGGGATCTATGTGAGGAATAATTGTATTTCCGTCAATACCTTAAGCTCCTCGCATGGGGAGTTATTCAAGGCCAGTATGATGATTCAACGAGGAACATTTCTAGGCATTAGGGGGAGATTTCAAGTACCATAAAGAATGCCAGGAAATTAGTGGAATGTTCAACACATTTCTGCCTCAAATCCACTGTAGCGACCCGACCTCAGATGGTCAAGTCTCTGTGCTTAAGTGTCATCCCTGGATCGGTATGCTGACACACACAGTACTCGAGGGTTTATAACAGAGGTAAATCACATGTATAAAGTAATGTAAATACTATTACCTCAATCCAAATAGCGGAAGTAACAACAAGGTTGCGGATTCCCATCAACACCAACGGCAAAGTTGAGTGTAGAAATCGTAACCCTAACGTATCACTTACTCGTCATAAGATCCCTGCAACATGAGACGTTGCAGCCATGTAGGTCAGTACATTGAATGTACTGGCAAATTCACACCATAGGATAATGATGAATAATAACTATCACTACATGCATATATGGCTGGTGGAAAGCTCTAAGTTTATTTTTGCATAAAGCCAATTTTTCCTACAACAAAGGAATATATATTATTTAACTACAAAGTTTGTTGAAATTATTGAGAAGGTTCCTCCAACTCAATCCCAAAATAATAATTATAACCCAACAAATTAGTTAAATAAAGTGATGAGATCAAACCAATAATTCAAGTACAAGATACTCAAGATATCCATAACCGGGGACACGGCTAACCATGATTAGTTTGTACACTCTGTAGAGGTTTGCGCACTTTTCCCCACAAGACTCGATCTCCTCCGTTGGATTTCTCGCACTACATGGTGTTTGAGAAACGGATGACCAAGATAGTTTTTTAGAAGCATTAACTCTAACCCCGGGTAGACTGTACCAACTTACATCCCCTACATCTGCTAGCCTACCACTGGAAGAGGTCATGCAACTTACTCCACTATGCTAGAGCCCATAATAGCTTGTGGCTGCACACAGAAGTTTCTAGCATGAATAATCTTATGATCCCTTTGAGCCTGGGTGGCATTCCATAGGGTGATCACACGGGTACTTCGGAATCCCCTTGGGAAAGCACTGGGTTCTCCAGGTGCCCCAACCAATCCACCCAGATGTGTATTAAAGTAGCCACCTTAAGTTAAACCTTAATTAACAATCTCACATCTGTCATGGATACACTCAAACCCAATCCACGTCTACGAGCATATCATGGCAATAAGCATAACGTAGTAACTCCGAGGGTTTGAATGCAAGACAATAGGTTCCTACCTCATCAACTACTTCCCAATACCCACATGTTATCAATTCTACTCGTGCAATGTTTGAGGCTGAAACTAATGCATAAAAACTGGGTATGAAAGGGATATGATCAAACTGTGAACTTGCCTTGTACTGTTGATGAAGATAATTCGCACTCATAACTCCTGATAGTTCTACTCGTCACACTTTGTTCAATCTATCGTGAGCAAACAATAATAACCACACATAAGCAATCACTCAAAAGATTGGAAAGAACGAACAAAACAATTCGGAAAACATCAAAACCAAGCAAATAACTCTTGCAACAAAAAACAATTTCTAACAGTACCAAAATTAAGTGAATTTGGCCTTATCAAAAAGTTTAGGTCAAGAATTTCGATTTGCAAAAGGAATCAACTAAATCGAAGTTACGAAACTCAAGTTATGATCAAAAGAAATTTGAATATGAATCTGAACAAATTTTGAAATTTAAAAATTTCAAAAAGTTGATGTGACAGGTTCACTGGATGGGTGAAAACAATACAAAACTATAGGCGCTGGTTTCATCTAATTTGGATGAACGAGTAAAACGTTATGGCTATTTAAAACATTAGGGCCAAGATGTTTTACGAAAGAAAAATAGGTACGGCTAAACTACGGGAGTATAAAAAAACAAAGAAAGGTATCTTTATAAGGTAGAGAAAAAACGACTTCGGAAAGAGAAGACAATTTTCAGAAGTCCCGTCGAAGAAGAGAAAATTATTTTTCTTTAATAAATCTAGTCAAACCAAAATATTGATTTAACCTGAATCAGATTATTTTTGAAGTTTTTATGGGTCTATATTTATAGGTGAAAAAGAGGCTTAGGGGTCAAAGAATAAACAATGTGGGACTAAACATAGATGAACAAATAAAATGAACGAGCAACCGCATGGCTAAAATCAACACCGGCCGGCCGCGCACTGCAGTTTTTTTTTTGAAATTTTTTTCTTTTAAGAAAAAAAGTAAAAAAATATATCTGAAAATAATATTTTTTTTCTCCAAGCATAGCCGAAAAATAAATAAAAACAGTTATGGGCCTGTCTGCTGACTATGTTACACATTTGGGCGACGGATAGTTATAGGCCGCACACGCAGTTTGTTTCTTTAACAATTTGTAAAGAAAATAATATAAACCAACTAAAGTAAAAAAATACTATAGGCATATAATATATCGAAATTTTCATAAAAAGATTTTCTACAACTTGAACATTATTCTAGCATCAAATAAGATCTACAAAAGTTTAAATAAAGCAAAGAGTGCTACAGCTATAATAAAACCTAGTAAAAATCATTTTAAAAATATCAAAATAAATTCAAATTTATTTCTCTCCAATTTTCTAATGTAGGAAATCATTTTACCCTATTTTTCATATATTTTTTTTTGGAGAAAAATAATTTGAATAAAACCAAATAACTCCAAATTGAAAATACTTTCAAAGGAACCTTGAATTTGATTCTTTTAAACTTCCAACTCATATTTCATATGTTTTTGAAGAAGTCATTTTATCTTCTCTCATGAAAATCATTGAGTTGCTTGAAGTTTCTGAATTTGAAATATTTCCAAATGAAATTCAAATCTTTTCAAAAACCCTTTTCATTTAGTTAAATGGAAGAAGTCATGTCATCTTCTCTCTAGGGTTTTGTATTTTGAAAAGAATTTGAATTCACGGAGATCATAAATGCAAAAAGTTTGGAAAAGTCCTTTTATTCCCTCTTATTTAACTTTCGAAAAGTTTTAATTTCACTCACTTTCAGTCAATCAATCACACAACAATCAAACAAACAATCGAAAGTATCTATTTATTATAACATTCCAAAATTTAGAATTTTGGGATGTTACATCCACGTACTCAAAGATTTGAACCATGCGTTCAGAAGATTTACAACACATTGCAAATAATCTGCCAGATTCATTTACTGACTATAAAGGTGTCACACAATCCTACAATCCTGTAAAAGTACGACTGAAAGAGTGGAGGTACCAAAAAAATCCACTCCACTCCCCGTTCAAAGCAATAGGGGGAGATGTATGGCAGAAGTACATCAGGATTCAACTTCTTGCAAGCAAGGATGTCAAGGCCTATGAATCAGTAAATGCAAGTCAACTTCACGTTGACAGAAACCTAATGGGTAGTATACACCTAGTGGACGGGAAACCTCCACCAACCCAGGTCATAGTGCACACAATGACCGGGACATCGGAATACCCGACTCAATCGCATTGGGAAATCGCGAGCAGTCACTATGGGTACCGATATTTCCATCAACTATATATTGATATATAGATTCTGGAGAATCATATAACCGGAAATCTACAGTTGTCGACATACATTTCTCAACTAGATTGCAAAACCTTTCAGATGATTCAGATCCAAAGACCATGGCCATGGCAAAGTATGAACAACACTCGGACTGAACTCAAGCAAAGAGTATAATTTAGGTAGAAATGATCTTGCTCAATAATGGGAAGGTATTCATAAGCAATACCTACACCAGTTTTCTTCTGGAAACATGATTGAGAACAGTGAGGTGGTGAAACAAAGAGCAAGCATTATAGCACAAGGGTTCACGCAGATACCCAATTATTCTCCAGAGGTGGAATCTCTTTCCGATAACTTATATCATTGGCAGTACAAAATCATCTACCTCTGCAGTTGATAGATGTAGTGATCACATATCCATGTGCCATGTGGATCACTAGATTCAGACATATATGGTTGATTCCCGATGGATTCTCACTTCTGAATCGAAATGCAATATGCAACATACATTATGTAAAATCAATAAGTCACCATATGTCTTATTATTGTCGATACATTTGGTATAACCGACATAGTGAGTTCCTTATACACAAGGATTACTCCTACAATGATGATTATCCATGTTAGTGTGTCTGCAATGACGACACATGTAATCATCTAACTGATGGAGTTTAAAATAAAGGATTTGGGTAAACCAAAACATCGCTCGTTACTACAAATTGAGCACCTTCATTCATACATTATGGTATATTATGTTGTCTATATCCATAATATATTGGAGAAATTCATTATGGACAAATTTTATCCATCCATAACTCTCATGGTAGTTCATTCTCTAGATATAGAGAAAGGTCTATTTAGACCAAGAGATGATGGAAATGAGATACTGGGACTCAACGTTCCATAATATCATTGGATCCACCAAACACAATTGATTGGTACTTAAGAATATCTTTCAATATCTCCAAGGCATTAAACATCTTGTCCTGGTTTTTCAGTTTCATAGAAATGCGAACACCGATATCATTGGATACATCGATCAAATCCCCACTATGTGAGATCGTAGACAAGCTTAGTGTCCCTACTAGGTGTGATAGCCCTCTCATGAAGAGTCTTCGAAACAGACCTCATGGCTACATCGACCAACCATTATCTCAACGATAATGTTTCTTGTGTTGCCCGGATGCAAACAGATTACATAATAAGCAATATAACTATATTGCATATCTTGCAAGTCAAATCATGTGACTGATTTGTTCACCAGGTCTCTACCAACTTCTATCTTCTATAAATGTGCTCATGAAATTGGTATATAACGGCTTCGGAATACGCAAGAATCAGGGGGAGTATCTTCCTAAATTGTTCCTGTTGAAAGCATCATATATACTCTTTTTCCCTTCATGAGTTTACTTTCTAGGTTCTCATAAAGGTTTTTAATGAGGTAATATCAACACAAGACCATATGTCATATTTTCTGTTTTCCCCACCGGGGTTTCTAAGAAAGTATATGTGACATATTTATTGTCCTCTAAACTCTATGAGTTTTCTCATATGGAGTTAAAAGAGACTAACCATTATATGTTGCATCATTTTCTCCTTATTTTTCCCACTGGATTTGAAGGAGTTTTAGCAATATATTACACTACCCCTCATATTTTCGCCATAAGGTTTTTGGAGGAGACTCTTTTGAGTTAATGATACTACATGGACAAGCAGAGATTAGGGGGAGTGTTAGAATTAAACACATGTTTAATTAGAAGGGAATCTCCCCTTGTTAACTGCTACGGTTTCCTGATGGCAACCGACGCAGCCTCTCCCTTGGCGTCCTTTGCCCCGACGCTCTCGCGTCCCTTTGTATCATCGCGTCCCTACGGGATGTATATATTGTAACAAATCCTATCAATGAGAACAACTATTCTACTATTTGTCATTTGCCTCTTGCAATTACTCCGAACAATGTGCATCGGCTGCGTAGCGGTTGGAGATGGAAAGATCCCCACACCTAAAGTTTTGATTATTTTTTTTTTGCAATGTGCAAAATCGCCCTACTAGTGGGGAGAGGGGCCGATTAGGGCATCTCCAACAGGTTGTATGTTAGTCTTGTTGGTAAAATGTCCATGTCATCAACCAACAAGCTATCATACAACTACTCCAATAGGTTGTATGTAAGTTATCCAATAGATGGTGAGAAAATAAATGTGATTGCTCTCTATTTCACCTTGGACCTTGTGCATATGTTGTTGGTTAATCTACATACAATTTTGCTCTCTCTCTCCATATTTATTACATGCCACATCATCACTATATCCTAGGTGGCAAATTTACCAACACACGTATCTTACAACTGTTGGAGATGCCCTTACTGGGAGCTCCACTGGATGGGTTGGTGTAACTCTCAAGGCTGTATTTTTTTTGCAGACAAGTGTTTTTTTTTTTGGATGATTTAAAGATGCGCTTAGGACACCCAGACCGTGAGCTAAAATGAGATGAAAGACAATAGGAATCAAAGAACACAAGCTAGATATATTTATGCATGCAGACATGACAGAGTTACTTGATTCCCATCAGATTACTTGATTTCCCAACAGACAACTTGGTTCAGGAATTCAACAGATTACTTAGTTCAGGAATTGGAAGTCTTTAAGCAAAAGGTGAGACGCTCAACGACAGGTAGCTCAAAAGGTGAAAAGTTCAACGACAACTCGACTAGAGACCAGATCCAGCACTCCGGCCTCTCCTTGCAAGTCTGCAACACTCGAGCAGTTACTCAGCCTTGGTGCTTCGAGACATCTTTCATGGCATCATAAGCTTTCCTGCATATTCAAAAGCGAACCATGAGAGACCAGGAAACACCCGATGGTATATGTCACTTGTAACACTTTTGGAGCAAATGCACAACAAAAAAAAGTGGACAAGAAAAGGCCGTTAAAAAGGGCAAAAAAAAGCAATCATCGAAGGTCATACACGAACTGCAAACTGAACAGAGTTTAATTAACATATTCGCAAGTTCTCAAGGTAAAGACATGTGTTTATCCACAGCATAGTTAAGGGACGAATACTATAAAATCTAAAAAACAGGATGAATACTATATATAAGTCTTGTAACTAACGATCAGCTGTGCTGAAGCATGTAACTCAGTATACTTTAGTTAACCACCAATAATGAAAGTACATCTTCAAAATGCATGATGTAACCAATGAGGATTCTGCCCAAACGAAGAAAAAAAACAGTTTGCAAAAAACACAGATGGGATCCCCCACAAAAAAAATCCACAGATGGGATACCGTAATGCGTCCTCCATCTCAGTGTTGGCGGGGTCCAACTTGAGTCCATCCAAGAAATGCTCGCTTGCACCTTTGTAATCCTGAGATAATGGTAAAAAATAATTAGCAGACGAACTGACAAAGTGGAAAAAACATCCGACAGTATCTTCTATGTAACCTTCAGCAGCATCAGAGCTGCACCCTGCCGGTAAAAGGCTTTTGGCCAGTCAAGCAGCAATTTTCTGCATTGGTTAGCATCCCACAAAGCCTTGTCTCCCTCGCCCATGCGAAGCCAACAAAGGCTCCTGTTTGAGTACAATGTTGCATTGTTGGGATCAAACCTTATTGCCTACAGCCAACAACTCAAATCAACAGTGACCATAAAATAAATAAATAAAATAATCTGCACATGATTTCATAGAGATTTGAAATAGTATAGATAATTACTTGAGCCAGTATAAAAGTAAACCACGAATGAGCAAGCCTGGAATACAGAGCCAATTAATCCAACACACAATTACCAACAAATGTTGAGGTCATACCATGTGCATAAATTATATTTCCACGTGTCTTCCAACAAGTTCATAACACTTTTTACCACTTCATTTATTCATTATTATACAACTATATGACAGTTGAGTACAAACAAAAAACTAATGCATCCTCAACTAGATGCATCATCATCAGATTTACACGCTATGATATCTACCCTCATCGTGTTTATGACTAACTGGAAGCACAACTCTCACTGTGATTTGTAACAAAAATCGGTGATCTAGGCTGTAGACCCTGCGTGTGGATCTTGCGCCCTGTGTTTCAAAATCATTGATACCAACCACTCAGTTCAGCATGAAAATTTGGGTATTTGTATAAGTTTCAACCACCTAGTTCAGCTTGAAAATCTGGGTATTTGGTAAGTTTGTCCAAAAGAATATTTCAGGTTAATGTATTTGCATTCAAGAAAAATGAAAAATCAGGTCATAATATATGAAAATTGAATTTTGCTGGCTTCGGGTAGAGAGCTCAGCAAAAAAGAAAGGTACACAATCCGTATTGAAACATATAGACTAACTGAAATGCTGGGAAGGGAGAATGTAAGAAGTATATGATGCTAAAATATACCATAGTGTAGCATTTTGCCGCACAAAGATATTGCTCCGTCTTGAAAGCAACATTCGCAATTTTCTTAAACCCTGCAGCTCTGATTTTCCTTTTTGACATAGGCTCATCCTGAATCATCAAGATATTAAAATTAATGAAGACTTCAGTTGGGAAAAAATAGAGAGGTTTCAAAGAAACACTTAAATTTGTCTTGTAAATGTCTGGAAATACGGATCCATTGCATAAAAAAAATATTTGCTCACATTTACTGACAACTTCACCAGTTTCCACCAGCCTTAACCACCAATAGGAAGGTCACATTTACATAATTAATAATTGGCAAGGTTGTACTGATCTCCACCATTTAAACTTCCCACACACATTGTAGGATCCTATGTACCATCTACTGTGTATACATAACCTAGACAAACTTTCCTCATACCCTCTTGTACACATTGATTGATTACATATTAGGTTGGTATTATTTAATATTCATTTAATTCAACTAACGCGAGCATTTTGTGCGTTTGAGCCATGTTGTTCCAGAAATACTTACAAAGGCAACTGTGAAAATAAATACGTTGCAAGCTTCACAAATATGTGATGATTTATTTGCTAGTGACCGTTAACATACCCCATGTTTGACAAAAGCCAATTAAAACCAACCAAGCATGGTAACTTCTCTTTTCTGTATGTTGTCTTGTAGCATGAACAAACTATTAACATGAGTCCAAAAGAGTAGTATTCACCCATTAATGAGCCCTTGTGTCCAGAAATACATGAACAAGTAAATTTTTTTTTATCAAATCTATAGCGAACAACTTGCACATTCGGGATTTTGACCTATAATCATTGCTTGGGATAGTGGTGGGCTGGTGCCTAGCTAGCTTGATTTATTGCCAAAGTGAGTTCTAGAACGTTGTATTGTCATGGACTGTCCTACAATGTTCACATCACAGGGAGCGAGTGGAGGTTGGCACCAAGAAGCTGAAGTGGTTTACCAGGGAATTTATGACTCAAATTGGGCCACCCACTTGTAATTCGATGGTACATTGGTTGCTCTTCCCACCTTTTGGTTTTCTTAATGGTTTTGGTCTCTCCCACTTTCAGATGAAACCAATAAGTTGGGCTATATGCATTCATGTGTTAAACACATCAATATCTACATGGCTGGCGGATATCTCCATGAGGCGCATCTGGTTAGGTAGTTAGAGTATAATGTTTATCTCTTGTATCTCTTATCTCTACCTCCTTTCTTTATCTGCAAGAATGTAATCTCAACCGAATGTATGCGCTGTTATGGAGGTGCGCCCCATCTATATAACACGAAGCCGTCGGCCTGAGAAGGCAAGACGTTCCGCTAGTTCGCACATGGTAATCAGAGCCCCATCTCTTCCCATCTACTGAGATCTCATCTACTGAGCCTAGCCATGTCTTCCTCCTCCTCCTCCAGTGCTTCCCAGACCACCCTCAATGGGCAGGTCACCGAGAAGCTAACACGCACGAACTACGTGCTCTGGCGCACGCAGGTCACTCCTCATCTGTGCGGGGCCGGCGTCTTCGGCTACGTCGACGACACCACACCGGAGCCGGCCAGGCTTCATGTCACCAAGGACAAGGATGGCAAAGAAAGCGCTGAGCCCAACCCTCTCCACCCAATCTGGGTCCGGGAGGATCAACAGGTGCTGGGCTACCTACTCAGCACCCTCTCCAAGGAGGGTGACCACGGTCACCACGGCGCACGCGCTCTGGACAGCGGTGGCAGGTATGTTTTCCTCGCAGTCCATGAGCCGCGTGAATAATATCAAGACGGCGCTCATCAATGCGCAGAAGGGCAACCAGACGGTTGCCGCCTACTTCGCCTCTCTCCGTGGCCTCGCCGATGAGCTTGCCGCTGCGGGGAAGGCCATCCAAGACGACGAACTCATCTCCTACATCATCCACGGCCTCGACGTTGACTACCAGCCCCTCGTCTCCGCCCTCGACGCACGCGTCACGCCGGTCTCCCTCGACGAGCTCTACGCCATGCTCAGTAACTTCGACCAGTGCATGGCCCAGTTCAATCACTCGGGCAGCGGCGGCTTCCGCTCCTCCACCAACGCCGCGGTGCGTGGCCGTGGTGGTGG
This sequence comes from Triticum dicoccoides, assembly GCF_002162155.2. NCBI lineage: Eukaryota > Viridiplantae > Streptophyta > Magnoliopsida > Poales > Poaceae > Triticum > Triticum dicoccoides. Next base: position 491,160,541 of record NC_041380.1, read on the forward strand.
ATCACGTGGCCGTAGCTCCTCTCACGCCAAGGGGCGATCTGGCGGACACGGTGGTGGCGGCAACAGCGGCGGCGGCCATAGCCGCTCTGGTGCATCTCGCGGTCGTCGTGGCGGCGGTCCACCTCGGGCCCGACCGGAGCTGCCTCGCTGCCAAATTTGCGGTAAACCAGGGCATACCGCGAAGGATTGCTGGTACCGTTATGATGAAGACGACGAGGACTCCCAAGATGAAGAAAAAGTGGCTGCCGCGGCTGATGGATCCTACGACATCGACAAAAATTGGTACGTCGATAGCGGCGCCACCAATCACATCACCAATGAACTTGAGAAGGTCACGATGAAAGACAAATATCGTGGCAAAGATCACATCCACACGGCAAGTGGAGAAGGTATGCAGATTTGTCACATTGGTCATTCTACGTTTCGTACCCCTCACCGTCCAATTCATCTTAAGAAAATTTTGCATGTCCCTAGTGCTGCCAAAAGTCTCCTCTCTGTTCACAGAATTGCCCTTGATAATCATGTTTTCCTCAAATTTCATCCTTATTTCTTTTTGATCAAGGACCAGGCCACGAAGAAGGTTCTCTATCGAGGTAGATGTGTTCGAGGGCTTTACCCGTTGATTCCTGAGCTCAGGAGACTCAATAAACAAGCCAATGGTGTTGTCAAAGTTTCGTCAACACGGTGGCACGATCGATTAGGGCATGCTGCTTTTTCTTTAGTTGAAAAATTGCTTAGGAAAAATAAACTCCCATTTGTTGGTGAGCGAAATATCGAAACTATTTGTGATTCTTGTCAATGTGCTAAAAGTCATCAATTATCGTATCCAGTATCTACTAGTGTCTCTACCAAACCACTTCAATTGATCTTTTCTGATGTGTGGGGTCCTGCTCCCACTTCTGTTGGTAGACATGAGTGTTATGTAAGCTTTATAGATGACTATAGCAAGTTTGTGTGGATTTATCTTCTCAAAAAGAGATCTGATGTCTTTCAAGTTTTTCAAAACTTTCAAGCCTTGGTTGAACGAAAATTTGATAGCAAAATTATTGCAGTCCAATCGGACTAGGGGGGGGAGTATGAAAAACTCAACTCCTCCTTCCAAACACTTGGCATATCACACCACGTCTCATGTCCTCATGCCCATCAACAGAATGGCTCCGCTGAACGGAAGCACAGACACATAGTTGAGGTCGGGCTAGCTCTCCTGGCAGGAGCCTCCATGCCCCTCAAGTTTTGGGATGAGGCCTTTCTTACTGCTGTTCACATCATTAATATGCTTCCTAGTCGAGTCATCAATAATCAAACTCCAGTAGAAAGATTTCTTCACATCAAACCAGACTATAAATCTCTTCGCGTGTTTGGGTGTGCTTGTTGGCCCAATCTTCGCCCATACAACAAAAGAAAACTCATGCTTCGCTCAAAACAATGTGCTTTTCTAGGGTATAGCCCTCAACACAAAGGTGTCAAGTGTTTAGATATTTCCACTGGTCGTGTCTATATATCCCGTGACGTCGTTTTTGACGAAACAAAATTTCCTTTCGCCACCCTTCACCCAAACGCCGGTGCTCGCCTCCAAGAAGAAATTCTCCTCTTACCTACTCATCTTACCACCATTGATCAAGGGGGTCTGAATTCTGATGATCAAATGTTGACTAATCCTGCTACTAATGGTGTGCATGAGTTTTCTGATGATGTTCCAGGAGATAACAGTGAAAATAATGAAGAAAACAGTGAAAATAACACGCCGGCAGGTCCATATCGCATGTGTCCGCATCCAGGAGGCAAATCCTCCTCGGGATCGGCTCCGCAGCAGCAGTTCAGTCGATCTCCCTCGGGATCGGCGCCGGCAGACGCGCCAGAGCCGGCAGACGCGCCAGACGCGCAGGCGACAGGGCCAGCCGACCGTGCGGCTGTCTCCAGACGCGCGTGGGTGCTCCAATTGGCGGCGGCCCAAGTGCCTCTCCGCGCCAACCCCCGTCCGACACGCGGCAGCCCGCGGTTCGCCAGGACGGCGCGCGCTTCCGTGACCAACCAGTCACGTACAAGCGGCGCGACTAGGTTCGCCGGCCTGACACTGGGTCCGGATCTGCTGCGGGACCGGGCGCGGACTCCTGTGCACCCACGCGCGCGTCGAAGGCTGGCGTCCGCCTCGAGGCTGATCCGCCATCATCCACCAATGATGAGGCCCCGGGATCTTCTGTGCCTACAGAACATGCTGCACCTGATCAAACTGCCACAGAAGATCCGGCAGGAGCAGATTCTGCTACAAGAGCTTCTGCTTCGGGATTTTCTATGGCCGAAGATCCTGATGCTGCACCGTCACAGCGTACACGACTACAACATGGGGTAATACATCCTGTTAATTATAAACACATAACCAAATACGGTATGGTTTGTTCTATAGGTGAACCCCAGACGCTCCAGGAAGCACTTGGTGATGAAAGATGGAAAAATGCTATGAATGAAGAATACATGGCACTCAAGAAAATAAAACTTGGCATTTGGTTCCCCCACAGCAAGGTAAAAATTTAATTGACTGCAAGTGGGTATTCAAAATAAAGAGGAAATCTGATGAAACTATTGATCGCTACAAGGCTAGGCTCGTTGCAAAGGGCTTTAAACAACGGTATGGCATAGATTACGAGGACACGTTTAGTCCAGTTGTTAAAGCTGCCACTATCCGTCTTGTTTTGTCTATTGTTGTTTCCAGGGGATGGAATCTCAGGCAACTTGATGTTCAGAACGCGTTTCTTTACGGTGTTCTGGAAGAGGAGGTATATATGAAACAACCTCCTGAGTTTATAAGTAAAAGTGCACCCTATCATGTCTGCAAGTTGGACAAAGCACTTTATGGTTTGAAACAGGGACCAAGAGCATGGTACTCCCGTCTCTGTCACAAAATGCAAACACTCGGTTTTGTCCCTTCAAAGTCTGACACCTCTCTGTTCATCTACAACAAGTTCAATACATGCATGTTTGTTTTGATATATGTTGATGATATTATTGTGACAAGCTCATCTGATGAAGCTATCACAGGGTTGTTAAAAGATTTGAGTAGAGACTTTGCCTTGAAGGATCTTGGAGACTTGCATTATTTTCTTGGGATTGAAGTAAAGAGGCACAAGGATGGACTTCATCTCTCCCAAGAAAAGTATGCAGTTGACTTGGTAAGAAAAGCTGGACTACAGGGTTGTAAACCTACACCTACTCCACTGTCCAGTTCAGAAAAATTATCTCTCACACAAGGAACTCTCTTGAATCAAGAGGATAGCACAAAATACAGAAGCTTGGTAGGAGCTCTTCAATACCTTACTCTTACTAGGCCTGATATTTCTTTTGTTGTCAACAAAGTATGTCAGTTCCTTCATGCACCTACAACTGTTCATTTGACTGCTGCCAAACGGATAGTTAGATATGTCAAAAACACATTAAGCATGGGTCTCAATTTTAGCAAGTCATCCTCTACACTTGTCAGTGCATTCTCTGATTCTGATTGGGCAGGCTGTCTTGATGATAGACGCTCTATTGGTGGTTTTGCTATTTTCTTTGGACCCAACTTAATTTCATGGTGTGCTCGCAAGCAAGCTACAGTCTCCAGATCTAGTACAGAGGCAGAATATAAAGCATTGGCAAATGCCACGGCTGAAATCATATGGGTTCAATCCATGCTCAAGGAACTTGGTATAAAAATTAAACAAGCTCCATGTTTGTGGTGGGATAACCTTGGTGCCACCTATCTCTCAGCTAATCCAGTGTTTCATGCCAGGACCAAACACATTGAGATAGATTTTCATTTTGTCAGAGAAAGGGTGGCTCACAAGAAACTTGACATTCGTTTTGTGCATTCCAGTGATCAAATTGCAGATGGATTCACAAAGGCATTGCCGGTCAAGAGCTTTGAAAACTTCAAGTATAATCTCAACTTAATAGAGTTGTGATTAAGGGAGGGTGTTAAACACATCAATATCTACATGGCTGACGGATATCTCCATGAGGAGCATCTGGTTAGGTAGTTAGAGTATAATGTTTATCTCTTGTATCTCTTATCTCTACCTCCTTTCTTTATCTCCAAGAATGTAATCTCAACCGAATGTATGCGCTGTTATGGGAGGTGCGCCCCATCTATATAACACAAAGCCGTCGGCCTGAGAAGGCAAGACGTTCCGCTAGTTCGCACATCATGCACAAGCCAGGGGTAAGAAAAGCTTCCATTATATCTAAAAAAAGGAGAATAGTGTCTTCTTATCTCCTTAGAACTCCTAATGGGAATGCGAGGGTTGCAACTTATAATAAAAGTGTAGGGGTGTAGAGTTCCAAAAAACAGCGCATGTACTGCATGTTGTAGTGCGTATTAGAACTCTAAAATAATGATTCATCAAAAAACAGAACTGTACAAGCATGTAGTGTCAAAAGGGGGTAAATCTTACATCATCAGGAAAATGGCTGGCAGAAATGTCCTCCATCAAGCAATTGACAAAGTCAGTTGAAACAAGTTTTTCAGAATGGAGATTCTTTAAAGAATGGGTTAAAGCTGCCTTGTGATCAGCACCGGCCTGTCACAGAAACAGATGTTAAATGTCTGTCCTCGGGATAACCTGGGTAAGTGAGTCCTCAAGATGAACTCGGCAGCATTTCAAACTTCCGCACTTACAGGAATAAATAGCAACCATAGTGCCACCGTTTCAGCATAAATTAACAACTAGTTTATTTAGTTGGTTTCACTGTCAGAATACTTGTGGTCACCTCACTGAGCACAAGTGCTTAAAGAAGGGGTAAAGTACCCACTGCATGTGGGACAAATAGCAGTGTACATAAAACAAAGGCAGCATAAGAAGTTGAACATTCTCATCTTAAGCGAGATTTTTCTTTCACTACATAGCCAACAGATCAGACTCTTCAAATTTTGAGGACTAGACAAGGCTAAGATGAAGGTACAATACCTTAAGCAAGAGAAGCATACAGTTCATTGAGGCACCACCTACAGCTGCAATAAGAGGTGTTTGACCATTTACCAGTTTGTTGCACTGGTGAGAAAAAAATTAAGATATTAGTTCCTCTAGTCAAAATGGTAATCAAGTGATATAGGCAAAAACGGACACATCAAGATCACTAGAATTAAACAGCTTTCAAGGCATTACAAAAACCATGACATTGGCAACTTATTTAATAGATTACTAGCATTTCGTCAAACCTTGAAATTTTTTATGGCACTTTAAAAGTGAGCACCAGCACAAGATAGAGAAGATTTGTGGCAAATACGGAAAAAGGCAATTTCATCAAGAAGTTACTTTTAACGTATTGACATTTAAGGGACCAAAAGTGATAAATATGTAAGTAGAATGTTGCATACGTTGACAGCATAACTATTCCTAATGCAAGGAAACAGATCCTAGATTTGATAGATATACAGTGCTGTGAATTTAAATAGAAGTTGATGAAGAACTTCGACACTTGTTATGATGGCACGATCTAACTAGTGATACTTCTTGTTAGCTAGGCATTGGGCTTTTTGGTAGATTTTCGTTTTTCTTGGCCTTTGTTTGTACTTTTCATTATCTTGATGTTTACTCTCTAACGCAAAATGACACACTTGACACTTCAATGTGTGTTTAGAGAGAAAAATAGTTAAATGCGCAGAACAAGTTAGCTAACACTGCTCGCAAATGAGTCCAAGCCTTCTATGATCTTAAATGCAAAAACAAGAAAGTAGAATCAAGCAACCAGACAACAATAAGTTAATAGTTTTCACAAAAAAAAACTTAATAGAGCACGAAAAAGACAGCTAATGTGTTTACTTTATCAGAACACAAGAAATTAAAGTTTGCCATGCACATTCACCTGTCCAATGCGAAACTTAAGGCAGAAACATATACACTCATAAACTTACATCCGCATTGTGGTCCAATAAAATCTTCATAATGTCCGCATCCCCGTTAGCAGCAGCACAATGAAGTGGTGTCCCACAAAAAGCTACTGGGTCGATATAGGCTCCTTTAGCAAGCAATAGTTTAACAGTTTCACGATCTCCTGAAACAAGATGGACAACCTTGCTGGATAAGAGGATAGGTGTTTCTGTGACAATTCTCATTTTCAAAGAAAATGAATTCATGAATTTGTTACAACAGAGGATAAGTATTTCTCCGGACAATATCTTTCTTTTGAAAAGTCTTATGCACCTCACTCTGCCTTGAACATGTGCCATAAATAATGTCTTGTTTGGACAGGAAGGAATTAAAGCTAATACATATAATTTATTACCATATGGAACAAAGAAAAATAGGTCCTAGTACAATACTAAACCACACCATCGTACAAACTTGGAAATTCAGAAGACAAGAAAAGTTGCAGCACGCAAAACCAAAACAGAGGCATGTGTTTATAGAGGTAGACCTGATATAGTGGCCTGATGTAAAGGGGAGATCCCATCACTGTTGACTTTGTTTGGATTGGCACCATGATCAAGAAGATATTTGGCAATACCCACATGCTTACAAAGTATCACAAAAAACAGAGGTGTTTTACCTGTCAAGCACATAGTGATGTACCGCTTATTGATGCAAAACCTTTCTGGGTTTAGCAAGGAAATAAGATTTTATTTCTCTGAAAGAACAACTTTTCATCCACACAAAATACACGGAAATGTCATAACACTGCACTATCTTGTCTGACAGCAAAAAATGTAGAAATAGCTACTCAATATACACGAAATATACCCATGGGTTTATATGTTATATGAAGTAGAAATGGCAACTAATTTATATGCATGTGTCTGAAATGCAGATAAAAATATCAAGAAAAGATACTAATTTACCCCCAATGGGGCCCACTTATATAATGTTTCAAATTTGCATTTGGAATTTTATGGTATGGTAGATTCTTGTTATTACTACCACAACATGTACATATTTTTCAGAAATTTCCAACATTTGCAAAGAGCGTTTTTCAAACTGGGTGCCCCAGTGGCACTAGATGGTTGGGTGCATTGGATACTTTCCCACTGAGCATGGTGTTTCCTTTTCACGAATACGCAAAAGACTTGCGTATCATTGCATTGATAGAAGAAAATAGAGTTTGAAGGTTACAGAGCTAGTCCTCCAAGCACATACGCGAAGGCGGCGTGAGCAAGACGTACAAGAGCGCATAAGAAGGGTAGGTGCGACCCTACTACAAAGGTCTAAGTCTCGTCGATCAACTGGCTAAGCCCCTTGGCCCCTGCGCGAGCCCAAGCTCTAGCATCGTCCTTGATACATTCAGCGAGCGCATGGAAGGCCTGTCCCCATTGAACACACAACCGTTGCGGTGTTTCCACAGTCTCCATGCCGTGAGGATGATCATGGAAAAGAGCATGGTGTTTCCATATGAAGCTATATGAAAATAAAAATAAAAACTCTAAAACACACAGGACACAGACATATCTTACTATCTTAGCATATTAAATAGTGAGTGGCAAACATGCAGAGCAACCTAGATGTTATATTATCATTACTTCCATGAGTGAGTGCAATAGCTGTTTCCATCACACTACCAGCCATAACCTTAGCAGTTAGCAAGCCCAATTTTCCAAAAACAGTAATTATTTGCAGGGACATAAAACCGAAAAAGTCCCTTCCCGCATGACCACGCTGGAAATGTAAAATAGCACTCGGAGAAATTTGGCAAACCCATAGTTTCCTACAACGATGCTAATTAGCAAACAAAAATTAAATTTGTTCACAAAAACCTAAATCGATATCGGCTTTTTGAGGGACCCTGACCTCCCTTGTCGACACCATCGACATCAACCTGCAGCTCCTCAACCAAGTACTTGCACACCTCCAGCCGCTCTCTGCCGGCAGCAACATGTAGTGCCCCGAGACCCTGTAGCATGCCGGCATCTTCCACCCTCAGCGCCTCCACCGCCTCCTTGAGGCGGCCCCTGCCCATGTCCAGCATCATCAGCAGGTCTGCAGCGGATTGGACGCAAGTAATCAGCACTCAATCTCCCAACCAAGATCCGATACCTGGAGAGCGCCACGTACTCTTGAAGCGGGGGAGATCTCCGTCAAACGCCGCTCCAAATACCATGTTCAGCATCGGCCCACCGACTGCGGCACGAGAGGCAGCGTTACCGTTTGGGGTTAGCGATGAGATATTGGGGCTGGGGTTGGAGTTGGAGAGGCCTGGAGCCAGGGAAGAAATGTGAA
>NC_041380.1:491169100-491255921 GCF_002162155.2 Triticum dicoccoides
ACAAGGCAGCGAGGAAGATGAAGTGATCCGCGCGAACGGAGAATGTGGGCGGAGATAAAAATGGGCGTCAAACACGAGGCCACCCGCCTGTTCCACTCCCCGGCATTGAATTGTTGCAGACTACTCTGCGCCAACATCGGCTTCCGAGACATATGCTCTCGAAATTAACAAAATGTTCGAAATAAATATTCAAATGTGCCAAAACAAACTGAAAAAGTTACCGTTGCGGATGCTCGGGTCATTTTATGCTAAACCAGTGAACAAGTGCATTTTTTGCGTCTTAATAAAAACAACACAATATATTTTAGTTCATTGAAAAAATTGCTTTTTTGTGCAAGCAAGTCGGAAAATTGGCGCGAACCAGTGGTTGGGATGGTTAGGTGGACAATGATATCCCCAACCCATAAGGGTTCAAATCCTGTTGTTATACGATAGTATGTCGGCTCAGTCTCTCGAAGATGCTCACAAGATAGGATATGCATGTGCGCGTTTATAGAGGTGAATGTATGCGCATTTATATGAGCGTTTGCGTTTGTACTATGTTCGACAAAAAAGACGAAAAATTAGCATTTTTTAATAATATACAAATATATAAGTGATTCTAAAATTCACAATATAATTACAATTGCGGCTACGGTCTACCAGGTGGAGCTCTAGTTTTTTCTCACTTTGAGGCTTTTAGCAGGGTTATGTAACAGCGTTTTGTTGGTTCGAAATGAAGGTTCCTCTAGCCTCCCTATCTCGACAGTGTCGGGTAAGATGGCGTAGGTTCTTGCCGGCCCATCTGTAGTGATTGTTTTGTTTTCTTGATCATAGGAATACATTAAGTGTAACAAAGGATGTCGGAAACTTTAGGGGCACAATGTTGGAAGAACACTTGTGTTGAATTGACTCTGGTTATATATTATACTGTGAGATCCTTTCGTAAGAAGTTAATAGTCGATAGCACAATAGAGTTAAAAGTTTGCATAATTCCTTGGACCATGAGAGTATCAAGTCACTTCATACTGAACGATGCACTTTATGATTATTCTAATGTCAAACGTAACATGGTGATCATAACAACACCTTACTAGTTCATCCTCCGGCGAACCAAGCTTGAAGGTAAATGAACAGGAGCACGAGCTGGAGGGGAACCAAGGCGATGGGAAAGGCGACTGCGGGGGCGACCAGTGTGGTGACCGCGGGTGCACCGCCCCCATCCTCCGGCGATCGGCGGCGAGTCGGGGGCCGGTTCTGGGCCCTCGCCGTCGCGGACGAGGACGACGCGGACGGGGAAGCGGATGCGATATCGCCGGCATCTTCGCCGTCGGCAACACCGTCTGACCTTATATGCGAATTTTTCTGCTCCGGCTATAACGAAGAGGAAGTGGCGACGACTGTCGACAAGGTCTTGCCCCCTGATGATCCGGCCAGGATAGGGCTTCACGCGGGAGAGAAGAAGGAGATGGTTCGTCGTGTGGTTCATCGGAGAACGGCGGCGACGGCGATCTGGCCATGGAAGGGTCCTCTCCCTAAGGTAAGTCTACCAAACCTAACCCTTTTCGATAGGATTCGTCCGGAGTCGTGGATAGTAGTTAAGAGGAGAAAGAACGCTCGTCAGGCGGTGGCTAGATCGGCGCCGGCGGCGACCGCGGCGTTCACGCCCGGAAAGCTGGCGATCAGGATCATGGCGGCTCGTGCGATCCGTTTGAATTTCCTTCTTGGCCGAGACGGGCCAGTTCTGAGTGAGCATGGGCTGCGATTGGGTGGGCCGGGGTTAGCTGGGTATGAGGCCCTGGCTAAACCGGTTCCCACCCAAGTTGGAGGCGCCGACACATGCAGGAGATCTTTCGATCGCTGCTCATCCCATTCGTTATCGCGGTGCGCTAGGGTTTCTTAGCGTTGTGCGAAGCCGGGTTTCCCTTCGTGTGGTCCGAGGCGTGCCGCTCGTATCCCTTCCCTTGTGGACATGGTTGGCCGAGGGGCTGGTGCGCCACCGGGGAAGAAGCCGTCGGCCGCGGCGCTGGACGTGCAGGTGTGACACTGCCGGCTGCTGGCGTCGGGCGTGGTGCCGCGGCACCGCCTGCTCCTAGACCACCGGTGGTTGCCGATGCAGCGCTGGCCGCTGCAAGTCGCGATGGGGGCCAGCTAGGGCCTAGGCCGCCGGCGCAGGGTCCGGCTGCGGTGGCTGCCGTGGCTCGGGGCGGTGCTGCTCAAGGACCTCGGCCATCACCGCAGGGCCCGGTTGTGGTGGCTGCTGCAGGACGGGGCGGCGCCGTGTAAGGGCCAAGGCCGCCACTGCACGGGCCTGCCGTCGCGCCTTCCTGCAACCAATTTCAGGCGCACGGGCAGTAGCCTCAGGCTGCGCCGCCCCCCCACTACGTCGCGAGGCCGACGCAAAAATGGCCTGGGCCGGTGCAGACGTATGCAACACCGCCTCAGTCTGACAACGTGGGTGCTGGAGGTACGGGTTTGCCTCGTGGCCCGGCTAACCGTGGTGCTAATGGACTGCCCCGGGGACAATGGGGTGACGATGGCTACAATGCGTATGGTGATGGCCAACACCGCGGTTTGTCATCCATGGGTGGCGGCCGTGGATAGGCTTGGCAGTGCGATGGTACAACTGAGAGACCGTTTCTCGGCCCTTCGGGAGGCTTTGTCGAGGGGGCATCTGTCCTAGACTATCGGCAGTGAGGTGGATACCGCGGCCATCGTGGCGGTCGAGGTGATCGGTACCGTCACCGCCAGCCTCCTCCGCCTATCGTCGTTGAGCCGACTATCTCCGCAGAGGCGGCCGATCCCGGTCAGACGCCGGAGCTGTCCGGTCAGGTTATGGATGTGGTGACTGCACTGGCTAATGTTGAGTTACCTGGGACTGAGACCACGGTCGAGGTTGTTGACAGGGCAGAGTCTGATAGAACGTCCAAGTGGGCGCGCAAAAAGGAGAAGATGTTGTGTTATCGTTGTGGCGGGAAGGGCCACTTTATTGCTGAATGCGTGACTGAGCTTTGTGATACCTGCTTCAATCCAGCAAATGATACGGGGGAATGCCCAATTTTGCGTGAACAGATGCCGAGTATTACCATATATGGAGTGTGTTGTGCTAAGTTGATGTTCTTTGAGTCGTCTAGTGCGACAGAGATCACAGAGGAGACCGAGAGCACGACCACTGGGGTTGTGAAAGTTACCAAAGGTGATGTGTCCGAGACTCAGATTGTGTAGAGGCTTAAGGAGTTAGCTCCTATTGACTTTAAGTGGGAGCTTATCAGTCTCGAGGCCAACATGTATAAGGTTGACTTCCCTTCTGTCGAGGACTTGCAACGACTTCTGAGTTTCAGGTTGTGCAGAGTGCCTGGCATAGAATGTATCCTGGAGTTTCACGAGTGGAGGAAAGTTGAGCCACAGGGCAAGTCTCTTACTCAGGTCTGGTTGCATTTTTCCGGGGCTCCCTCAAAGCTGCTGCAGGATGCTCGGGTCGCTGCTAGCTTGGGTATTTTGGTTGGGAAAATTGAGAGAGTGGATATGGCCTTTACCTGAGCTAACAGGGTGGCCCGACTGCTGGTGAGTATTCTAGATATTGAGTTCGTGCCTGATGTGGTTAAGTGGACACATAGGGGACTGATCTACAACCTCGAGATTGAGTTTGAGGATGTTGGTCTTTTCGCTGAGGCTATGGCTGGGACTGATGTGGACATGCACGAGGGAGATGATGGTTTGGGTGCTAAGGAGGCGCTAGTGGATGATGTTGGACGAGAGTTGTCCAACGGATCGGGGTCCGTTTCTCAGACGCCCGGGGACGGGACGGCACCATCCTCTTCGGTGCCAATGAACACTCTGAGATTTGGGTCGTTCGAGCCAGCTTCTGCTCCTCCCAGACTCTAGAGTGATTGGATGGTGTCTGATGACGTGCTTGAGCGCACGCTACCTACCCTGGACTTTGATGTTGCTAAAGGTCCTGTGGTTGGGGGCTTGGAGACGATTGTTGCTGAGATGACCTCAGTCGAGGGAGGAGGGGAGGATCTTGGGCAGGTGGCCCCTCATTCTCCCACTCTGACCGTTGTCTCATCCTGGGCGAGGGAGCCGACGATGACAGATGTGGCTAGGGGAGGGGGTCCTGAGCAGGTGTCCTCGGCCCCTTCTTCTCCTCTCGCGGCTAGGGTGGCCGCACCTGCTGAGATGCCCGCGACTCCCTCTAGCCAGAGCGCTGGGTCGGGCGGGGAGTTCCGGAAGGCGGCCCACGCACTCTCCTCCCCCTGCAAGCCTCCGTCCCAGGGCGACGAGGCGCGGATGACATTGACGGGGCTGCGGAGCTCCTCACCGGTGCTTGCGGCTGCTCTTGGCGCTTCTTCGAGTGGTGCATCCCTGCAGTGTGTTGGGGGTGAGGCTGGAGGCCTTACCTCGAGCGGGGCTACCCGGGAGGAGGTCATTGCTTATGGAGGGATTCCGGATCCGGTTTCTGAGGGGTGGCGGATGAGCTGCCGCCTCCAGGATCACCCGGAGGTTGATGACATGCAGCAGCGGTGCCCCATGAGGGTGGCCAAGCTTCGTGACATTGAGGTCACTACTGGTATGTCGGTCAACACCTCTAATCCATTCTGCATTTTTCTAATGATGAGATCATTAATAATGATTAGAGGAATCTTTTGGAATAGTAGAGGTTTGAAAAACTTGGCTAAAAGAAGGTTTCTTGCAGATGCTTCTATCGAGCATAGGTTGGATTTCATTGCTCTCTCGGAAACTGGTTGAGATAACTTTTCTCCCCATTTTCTCAGTACTTTATCGGGGGGTGTCGATTTTGATTGGCACTGCCTTCCTCCGAGAGGAAGATCGGGTGGGATCTTACTTGGAGTTAGATGTGAATCGCTGGAAGTCCGAAGCGTAATGATGGGAGATTTCGCTATTAAGTTTCGGGTTAGATCGAAGGCAGATGGGTTTAATTGGGCGCTGGTGGCGGTATATGGTGCCGCGCAGCCCGAGCTCAAACCAGAGTTCCTGGCAGATCTTGTTCGAATTTGCGGTTCCGAGAAGCTCCCAATCTTGGTTGGGGTGACTTCAACATTATTAGAAGGAGAGAGGAAAAGAACAATGATAATTTCGATGGCAGGTGGTCGTTCATGTTTAGTACCATTATTGAAAGCTTGGATCTGAGAGGGATAGAGCTTTCGGGTAGAAAATTTACCTGGGCTAATACCTTGCCAAACCCGATGTTTGAGAAGTTGGATCGAGTCCTCGCAAGCGTTGAATGGGAACAAAAATTTCCATTGGTAACAGTCCAGGCGTTGTCGCGCGGAATATCTGACCACACGCCTTTACTGGTTGACTCTGGTGAGGCAACCCACATGGGAAACAAAAAATCCTTTTTGTTCAAATTGGCATGGTTTGAAAGAGAAGGCTTCTTGGCTCTCATAGCCAGGGAATGGGCTAAGGATGCAGGATGTAGGACTTCGGTTGAGCGATGGCTGAATAAGATAAGGCACTTGAGAAGTTTCTTGCATGGGTGGGCTAAGCATCTTAGTGGGATTTATAAGGCTGAGAAGGAAAGGCTCCTTACACTTATTCAGTCCCTAGATTTAAAAGCCGAGTCCACACTTCTAGAGACCACAGAACTTCATGCTAAAATTGATGCGGAGATGAGATTGAAAAAACTTCTCCGTGAAGAGGAATTGAAGTGGGCAATGTGAGCTAAGGTTCGCAAAGTTCTCCAGGGGGACGCGAACACTCAATTCTTTCACATGATCGTCAATGGCAAGCACAGAAAGAAAAGGATCTTTCACCTTGAGCAAGACGAAGGAACGATTTTAGGACAGGAAGACCTAAAATTATACATAACCGAATACTACAAGTAGCTGTTTGGGCCTCCGGAGGATAATTGTGTATCCCTGGATGAGTCTAGGATTGAGGATGTTCCTCAACTTGCTGCAGATGAGAACGATATTTTGACTGCCCCATTTTCGGAGAAAGAGGTGTTTGAAGCTATTTCACGGATGAAAATAATAAGGCTCAAGGTGTCGGTGTCAAAACCGGCGGATCTCGGGTAGGGGGTCCCGAACTGTGCGTCTGAGGTTGATGGTAACAGGAGACAAGGGACACGAAGTTTTACCCAGGTTCGGGCCCTCTTGATGGAGGTAATACCCTACGTCATGCTTGATTAATATTGATGAGTATGGGGGTTACAAGAGTTGATCTACCACGAGATCGTAATGGCTAAAACCCTAGAAGTCTAGCCTATATGATTATGATTGTGATGCCTCTACGGACTAAACCCTCTAGTTTATATAGACATCGGAGGAGACTAGGGTTGTACAAAGTCGGTTACAGAGAAAGGAATCTTCATATCCGAACGCCAAGCTAGCCATCCACGCCAAGGAGAGTCTTATCCAGACACGGGTGAGAGTCTTCGGTCTTGTATCTTCATAGCTCATCAGTCTGGCCCATGCCCAACAGGCCGGACGCCCGAGGACCCCTTAGTCCAGGACTCCCTCAGTAGCCCCTGAACCATGCTTCAATGATGAGGTGTCCGACACGCAGATTGTCTTCGGCATTGCAAGGCCGGTTGCTTCTCCGAATACTCCAAAATAGCCTTCGAACACAAAGAACGTGTCCGGCTCTGCAAAAAACAAGCACCACACACAACCGAAGAGAGTATAATATTCTACGAGTCCAATCCACTGACAACTTTTTATAGCATGACACCACATCACCACCCGGTCATTATTTCGAACTATATTTCGGCCTGCCGCTTCATATTTCGATATGCGATTTTACTGGCACATCTTGTCAAAGCAGAGATCGTATCCCCTTATTGCGGGATTCTCATCAATGCGGGCATGGGTAATCCAACCGTGTCGTCTGCACGGCCCTTGGGAAACAGGCGAGTTTTAAGGCTAGTGGGGAGGCGCTTGATATTTGCTGCCTTTATAAAGGGATAAGGACTCACCCCCTTTCACCCGCGCCTTCTCTCTCTCTCTGCCCATCCATTATCGAGCTCCAGCGCCCAAGCTTCTATGAGGCTGTTTGGTTCTCAACCTCAGCTCGCCATGCCGAAGATGCGGCGAACGAAACGAGCGCCACACTTTTGGCGAGTTGTGGCGTGGAAAATGAACTAGCAAACTGTGGCGAGCGGTGCGGCATGCCACAACACCGGCATAAAGAAAACATCGGCTAAGTTTAGGCGTAGGGAGTTGTGGCGAGCTATGGCATGCGTATTCACGAACCAAACACGCCCTATGTTTTCTGCCTCCAAAAAGCACTCCAACCATGTCCGGATCCAGAGCGCAGGGCAAGTGGATGGTCTCCTCCGTCAAGCAGAAGGACATCACCCATCTCTGGGAGGCCGGATATTTGGCCAAGGAAGTCACCCATCGGCTTTCGACCGAGGGATAGATCGTCCCTACCCCGGATCCCCACGAGAGGGTAGTTTTCATCCCCCACTTTGTCCGCGGGCTAGGATTTCCACTCCACCGTACCCATTCGTCCGCGGACTTATGTTCTATTATGGGATGGATTTCCACAATCTGGCCCCCAACTCCTTCCTCAATATCTCGGCATTTATTGTCGTGTGCGAGGCCTTCCTCCGTATCCCTCCCCACTTCAGACTATGGTTGAGGGTCTTCATTGTGAAGCCGAAGGTGGTGGATGGCCAAAATGCGGAGCGTGGAGGAGCCATGGTGAGCAAGCTGCCCAATGTCACATGGCCCAAGGGTACCTTCGTGGAGACTGTCAAAGGGTGGCAAAAGCAGTGGTTCTATGTCACAGAGCCTCGCGATGCCACCTGGGCCGCGACTCCCGAATTCTAGTCCGGCGCCCCGATGTGGATCACCTCCTAGCTAGAGAAGGGCCTAGACTGGTCTTCGTCGGATGAGCTGACAGTGCTTCAGACGCGCATCAGGAGCATGGTGGACAAGAACGTTAAGCTCGTCAATATGATCTAGGTGATGCTCGCTCACCGGATCCTTCCATGCCAAAGTCGGACTTGCCACTTGTGGGAGTTCGATCCGGCCAAGCACCAGACTTTGCAACGGTTCTTCAGCACTACGCACGAAGACATCTGGAAGGTGCTCTTCAAGGCCAACGAAACATGGCTGGCAACGACCGAAGACCGCTGGCACAACCTGGCTCATCCCGCTAATGCGGTAAGTTTTCCATATATCAAGGTGTATCCTTTACTTGCTGACTGAAGGAAGATGTCTAAACTTTCCTATTTGTTTTTTCAGGGCTGGACGAAGAAGGCGGAGCGGATTCGGTGTCCGGCTCCACTGCCCGAAGAACCAGCTATCCCTCTTCTAACGAAGATGCTGGTTCCGGCGCCCTATCAAGCACCGGAGAAGAAGGCCAAGAAGAAGGCCAAGGGGACCAGGGGTGGTCTCCGCCATAAGGGCACTTCGGACGTGACGTCCGAAGACGCCGACACCCACTCCCTTCCTACCACCGACGACGAGGGAGATGAGGAAAGCGATTCTCCCCCTGAGGGGGAAGGAAGAAAAGGGCAGCCTCCCCGCTTCTGGAGGCAGAGGTGTCCAAGAAAGGGAAGGCCTCCGCCGCGGAAAACCCTGCATGGGACATTGACAGCGGCTCAGAGTGGCGCCCCTGGCCGAATCGTAAGTACTCAAAGACACACTCAAATATATAGCTTCTTTACTTCTTAGTTCTAACATGTTGAATCATGCATTTGTAGTCCGGCTCGTTCTGACCTCGAGCGGTCCTCATCTTCGGGGAATTCGCTGGACCCGAAGGTGATGGACAGCGGGTCCCTTCCGGCGGCCTCCTCTCCCAGGGCCATGGATGACACCGAGGTACTATCCCGAAGGAGCCCAAGATAGGGAGAGATGCAGGAGGTCGCCAGGGCGGTGCCAGAGGGTAAAATCTCGGCTGCCGGACACATGGGAGAGCAAATCCCCATGGAGACCGGCGATGGGGGCCATACCCAATTCGTCCCCCAGCCGAATACAGCCTTGGAGACCTATACGACTCCGGAATTCGGCAAACAGCCTCCTTCAAACGAAGGAGGTATGCCTATTTTGCCGGTGACCTCTGTCCAACCAGAAGCATCGGATACTCTACTGGAAGCGCTGCGAAGTGCTTCCATTGTCGAGGAACACCGTATCCTCATGGGTGCGGTGATTGAGAAAAGATTCAGTCCGCAAAGAGCAGACTGTCCGAAGCCTGCGCAAGCCTTCTAACGGGCTTTGAGGTAAGCGCTGCATTTATGTGAAAAGAAAGTTACAGTATAGACTGTAGCCCCTGAGACTCTGTCCGGTGTTCGGAAAGAAAATCCGAATAGAGGATCAAATAGTTTTTCGCAGGAGACTAACCATATATGTCTTTGTGAATAAGCAAGCGTCACTGCTAGCCATGACTTCTCATGCTGCCGAAGTCTCTGGACTGAAGCAGAGGCTGGAACGGACCGAGGAAGAGCTCGGCTGTGCGAAAAAGCAGTTGGAGGACACCCAAGGTATGCAATGACCTTGTGTATGTCCGGAAGGGATGAATGATTTGTGCTGAACATAGTGCCATGATATTTATTAGGGGCGACGACCAAAGTGGGGGCCCTCAAGAAGGCCCTAGTAGAGGCCAAGGAGAGAGCGGCAAAGGAACAAGCCGCTCATGAGAAACACAAGGCTAGGGTTGGAGAGGTCCAGCAGGAGCTCCAGAACACTATGCAGAAATGCGAGTCCTTGGAGCGCCAGAATGCGGACCAAGAGTCCGAACTCGCTAAGGCCCGCCAAAGCGCACAAGAGGACCAGACCGAAGCCCAAGGCGCCCTCCAGGAAGTCCAAGAGGCCAAGAAAATCGTGACGGGTAAGGCTTTCATTATGCAAAGCAAATGTGTGAAGAAGAGGTACCTCTTACTGGCCCGGATTTGGAGTTCTCCAAGGGCGTTTGTGGATCTGCCGCGCAGCGTTTTTGACGCTGCGAAATTATTCCGAGCCGAATAGGGGAGCTCAATGGAGAAGCTGTTCTGGTCGCAATACCTTGCGCCAGAACATCCGGTGCCCTTTAGCGATCAGCTTAAACAGTTGGTCGAGCTGCATAGGGTGGCCGAAATAGCCATGAAGGATTTGATAATCCAGCTATGGCCTGCCGAAGCCGTACCCAGCAGCTACTTCGGGCTCGTGCAGCGGCTGGTAGATGCCTGCCCTCGGCTTGATGCCATCAAGTGATTGCCCTGCATTGAAGGTGCGTGGATGGCCTTCGCCCGTGTCAAGATACAATGGGCGAAGATGGAGGCCGTCAAGCTCGCGACCGAAGGACCGCCCGCGGGCAAGGAGCACCGCACGCCCGAGCGGTATTTTGAAGATGTCCTGAAGGGATCCCTTATTGTAGAAGGGCAGTGTTCAAAAGACATTATCTTTGAATCAAATCATTTATGTTGTACCTTCATGTATGATGAAAACAAGGCTGATATGTAATATAATGCTTTGCTGTTTATTATTTAAAATTTTACCTCTTGTGCGGCCGTTGTATTAAGTCTGAGAGTTGGCCAGTCATCGGCTTCAGCCCCCACATAGGTAGTACGGGAGTGTTCGGGATGAATCTAAAACACTCTTTATCCAAACGTTTGGTCCTTGAAGGAGGTGTTTAGCGCAACGAACCAGGCAATCGGACTATGTGGCTTTATCACCCTCACTTAGCCATAGGAGTTTGACAATAGAATTTTAGGCATAGCCCCTAGTATTCGTGAGTCCGAACTAGGGTGTTGTAAGCACCTGATCGGGTAAAGACCGATTCATCGCATAATGCATAAAAAATCGCAAAAGATTTCTAACCTCTGAACAGCTGACCGTCTCACGCCGCATCATGACAGTCAGTTTTTGGCTTTCTCTACTGAGGTGCTCATCCGGATAAACTAGGACACAATCGTAGTAGTTCTCCCTTTACTACCCTAGCTGATAGAGCGGAACGTAAGGTAGTAAGCACAGGAGCCGGGCAGCCCAACTATTGACCGAAGACATGATTCGGAGCCAATGCATATAATGCTGAAATTCGGGGTGCCGAACTGTACTGTAAAAGTGTTCGGACTTGTTGCCATGGTATGTGGCGCAATAAAGCCCCTGGCGAATTATGGCGTACCAAAGTGTACGGGTGCAAATAAGAATAATGAAATATAAATGAAGTAGTAAGCTAATGCCACATAAATTGGGCCGCAACTGTTTCCATTATGATTTTGATTAATACGTCAAAGCGTATTTGTACAAATAGTGCGATAAGCAACAATGGCTATTTGACATGCCAAGACCAAGGGGGAGCTGCATACGGGTTCTGAAAACAGGTAGAATGATCGCTAAGAAGAACATCTAGAGATTCCCCCATACGTCTGTGCTACTTGCCACCTTGGTATATCCGTCCTTCTAAAGGACCGATTATAAGGCCATCGACAGGGGCCTGCGGAAAAGAAACCTAAAAGGATAAAAAGAAAATTAAAAGTATGTGTGTCCAAGGAAGGTCGAGCCATATTGTGGACCACAGTCTGGTTATGCCTCCGTCTCTGTCCATGGTATTTTTAGTACGTAGTTATGTACGTGCGGTGCGTATGCCGCCACTTGGTCGGGACTGAGACTGAGGTCGAATTGCTAGTCGAGCTCCTCACGAGCTGGATTGTCCTGCCGCAGAGTAGTCCGGACTCGTTTGACAGTGTCCGGGAGCATGGCCACCGAATTAAGGTTTTGCTTGTGAAGGCCGCTCTGTACCTCTGCTGCCAGGGCAGCGGTGTGCTCCTCGGTACGGAGGGAGCGCTCCGTGTTTCCATTGACTGTTATGACACCGCGTGGTCCGGGCATCTTGAGCTTGAGATAAGCATAGTGCGGTACCGCATTGAATCAGGCAAACGCGGTTCGTCCGAGCAGTGTGTGATAGCCGCTGCGGAAGGGGACGATATTGAAGATTAACTTTTCGCTTCGGAAGTTGTCCGGAGATCCGAAGACGACATCCAATGTGATTGAGCCCGAGCAGCGGGCCTCTACACCTGGTATAACTCCTTTAAAGGTAGTTTTGGCTTGATCCTTGATGGATCGATGCCCATTTTGCGCACTGTATCCTGATAGAGCAGGTTGAGGCTGCTGCCACCGTCCATGAGGACTCGTGTGAGGTGGAATCCATCAATTATTGGGTCGAGGACCAGTGCGGCTGAACCTCCATGACAGATACTGGTCGGATGGTCCCTGCGATCAAAGGTGATCGGGCATGACGACCATGGGTTGAATTTTGGGGCGACTGGCTCTATCGCATAGACGTCCCTGAGTGCGCGCTTGCGCTCCCTCTTAGGGATATGGGTAATGTATATCATGTTCACCGTTTTGACCTGAGGGGGAAACTTCTTCTGTCCCCCTGTGTTGGGTGGACGGGGCTCCTCGTCATCATTCTCGCTTTGCGACCCCTTCTCCTTGTATTCGGGATTTAACTTGTCGGCCTGTTTGAAGACCCAATAGATCCGGTGGGTATGATTGGCTGATTTATCAGGGGTGCCGTGGATCTGATGTGGAAGATCAAGTATGCGGTCCAGACTGGAAGGGCCCTGATTATTCCTTTTATATGGCTTCTTCCGCTGTCCGAACTTGGAGCCACTGAATCTAGCATTGATCGTCGTGTCATTGGTATTATCACCGTTGTTTCGACGCTTGTGTCTGTTGCGTCGGGGCTTGCCGTTGCTATTTCTGGCTTCCGAAGTGCCAGGTTCGCTTGCATTGTTATTGCTACGGGCTAGCCAGCTATCTTCGCCCGCGCAAAAGCGGGTCATAAGCGCCGTGAGGGCTGCCATGGACTTCGGCTTTTCTTGGCTGAGGTGTCGGGCGAGCCATTCGTCCCGGATGCTATGTTTAAAGGCCGCTAGGGCTTTGGCATCCGGACAGTCAATGATCTGGTTCTTTTTGGTTAAGAACCTAGTCCAGAATTTTCTGGCTGACTCTTCGGGCTGTTGAATTATGTGACTTAAGTCGTCGGCATCCGGAGGTCGAACATATGTACCTTGGAAGTTGTCGGGGAAGGCTTCTTCCAAGTCCTCCCAGCTGCCAATGGAGTTTTCGGGCAGACTGTTCAACCAGTGCCGCGCTGGCCCCTTGAGTTTTAGGGGGAGGTATTTGATGGCATGAAGATCATCGCCACGGTCCATATGAATATGGAGAATAAAGTCTTCAATCCATACCGCGGGATCTGTGGTTCCATCATATGATTTGATATTCACGGATTTGAACCCTTCTGGGAATTCATGTTCCATTACTTCATCGGTGAAGCAGAGGGGTGTGCAGCGCCTCTATATCGGGCCAGATCGTGATGTAGTTTGGATGGAGTCCGTCTGCGGCTTTCGGCTCGGATGTGATTGTGCTTGCCATGTTCGGCTTGATAGCCGTCGTCCCGCGTCGGGGCACGCCCCCGCAATCCGTAGATTGATCTGGCCGGACCTGCTTTATTCTTCAGGTCCTATCATAGGTCATACGTGTATCCCTGAGCAGTCTTGTCTCTGCTTTTACGGCGAGGTAGGACGGGCCGGTGTCCGGCTTGAGTTTCCATTTTGTCCTGGCCACATGGTGGTTGATCAGCCGCATTACGCGCTGATGGTATGGGATCAAGTGCCTCGTCATCGAATTGAGGTAGCAGTTTACACTTCGGGTAACTTTTGGTTGGGCGCTCGAGGCCGTATTCTTTTGCTGCCAGGACATCGGTCCATCTATCGTTGAGCAGATCTTGATTAGCTTGAAGCTGCTGCTGCTTCTTTTTCAGGCTCCTTGTAGTGGCTATTAGCCGTTGCTTAAAGCGCTCCTGCTCGAGAGGTTCCTCGGGCACGATAAAGTCTTTGTCGCCGAGGCTCACCTCATCCTCGGATGGTGGAAGATAATTACTGTCCTCCGAGTCTTCGTTTGCAGCCTGTTCATCAGGGCTAACTCGCCCATCCTCCCGATTGTCTTGTTCAAAGTTTTGCTTGACGGGGTTTTCTTGGTCTTTGGCATCATCCGGAGTGTTGTTGTCTCTCGTGTCGGTATTGTTGTCTTTGCTGCGACGTGATTTAGAGCGGCGTCATCGACACTTTTGTGGTATCTCGGGAGGTTTATCCTCTACTGGATTTTTCTCTTTATCGATGTCACCCTCCTTGGGTGCATCCACCATGTACACGTCATACGAAGAGGTGGCCGTCCAACGTCTGGTAAACGGCGGGTTTTCGGCTTGCTCTTCTCCGGCATCGTCTTCCATACCGTCGATGTCTTCGAAGCCGTAATCGAGCATGTCAGTTAAGTCCTCTACTATGGCGATGAAGTGGGTGTTGGGTGGGACGTAAAATTCCCTGATACGTCTCCAACGTATCTATAATTTTTTATTGTTCCATGCTATTATATTATCTATTTTGGATGTTAATGGGCTTATTTTTTACACTTTTATATTACTTTTGGGACTAATCTATTAACCGGAGGCCCAACCCAAATTGTTGTTCTTTTTGCCTATTTTAGAGTTTCGCCGAAAAGGGA
The DNA here is from genome assembly GCF_002162155.2 of Triticum dicoccoides. Lineage (NCBI taxonomy): Eukaryota > Viridiplantae > Streptophyta > Magnoliopsida > Poales > Poaceae > Triticum > Triticum dicoccoides. The sequence goes on from NC_041380.1 coordinate 491,183,536, forward strand.
TATCAAATGGAGTCCAAACGGAATGAAACCTTCAGGAGCGTTATTTTTGGAACAAACGTGATCCAGGAGACTTGGAGTGGACGTCAAGCAATCAACGAGGCAACCATGAGGCAGGGAGGCGCGCCCACCCCTCCTAGGCGCGCCCTCCACCCTTGTGGGCCACTCGTTGCTCCACCGATGTACTTCTTCCTCCTATATATATATATATATCCATATACCCCCCCAAACATCTAGGAGCACCACGAAACCCTATTTCCACCACCGCAACCTTCTATACCCAAGAGATCCCATCTTGGGGCCTTTTCCGAAGCTCCGTCGGAGGGGGCATTGATCACAAAGGGCCTCTACATCAACTCCATGGCCTCTCCGGTGATGTGTGAATAGTTTATTTCAGACCTTCGGGTCCATAGCTAGTAGCTAGATGGCTTCTTCTCTCTCTTTGGATCTCAATACAAAGTTCTCCTCGATTCTCTTGGAGATCTATTCGATGTAATCTTCTTTTGCGGTGTGTTTGTCGAGATCCGATGAATTATGGGTTTATGATCAAGTCTATCTATGAACAATATTTGAATCTTGTCTGAATTCTTTTATGTATGATTGGTTTATCTTTGCAAGTCTCTTCAAATTATCAGTTTGGTTTGGCCTACTAGATTGATCTTTCTTGCAATGGGAGAAGTGCTTAGCTTTGGGTTCAATCTTGCGGTGCACGATCCTAGTGACAGAAAGGGAAACAACACGTATTGTATTGTTGCCATCGAGGATAAAAAGATGGGGTTTACATCATATTGCATGAGTTTATCCCTCTACATCATGTCATCTTGCTTAAGGCGTTACTCTGTTCTTATGAACTTAATACTCTAGATGCATGCTGGATAGCGGTCGATGGGAGTAATAGTAGTAGATGCAGGCAGGAGTCGGTCTACTTGTCACGGACGTGATGCCTATATACATGATCATACCTAGATATTCTCATAAGTATTCGCTTTGTATCAATTGCTCGACAGTAATTTGTTCACCCACCGTAATACTTATGCTATCTTGAGAGAAGCCACTAGTGAAACCTATGGCCCCCGGGTCTATTTTCCATCATACAAGTTTCCAATCTATTTTATTTTGCAATCTTTACTTTCAATCTATATCATAAAAATAACAAAAATACTTATCTTATTATTGTCATCTCTATCAGATCTCACTCTTGCAAGTTGTCGTGAAGAGATTGACAACCCCTTTATCGCGTTGGTTGCAAGGTTCTTATTTGTTTGTGTAGGTATGAGGTGACCCACACGTGGTCTCCTACTGGATTGATACCTTGGTTCTCAAAAACTGAGGGAAATACTTATGCTGCTTTACTACACCACCCTTTCCTCTTCAAGGGAAAACCAACGCAGTGCTCAAGAGGTAGCATTCCCCGCTCTCAGCCCCTAGTCCAGGCTGGGCGTAGTTCGGACATTGCTCCTCCGTAATCACGAGGGATCGCATCAAGTACCGAGCCTCGCTTAAAGGCGAGGTTTGTTAAGGGAGAAAAGAATTCGTGGAGCATGGCAGGAAGGGAATTCCTTGGCCGACCTCACACGATGCTGACTCTGAGAGTTCGGAGCCGGCGTCTAGGGAAGAGTCCAGCTTGGTGATGGACGCTATTAAGTAGGAGGTGGGTGGGAAGCGAAATTCCCCGCCATCAGCTCCCAGTTCAAACCAGATATAATTCTCCTGTGAGTCCCCTGCTAAGGAGAGGGTTTTTAATGAGTTTAGCACATCGCCTAAAGGTGAGTGCCAGAAGATGTCCGCGGCGCTGAATTCGACGATCAGCGCATGATCAGGCTCAGCGGACGCGGATGCGCGTAGTCCGAAGCCAGTGGCCGGAGACGGATCCGGGGTTCCAGTGACGCGGATCCCACACGAGGTTGGGTCCGTGTGCGGCCCCAACGCTGTTGATTATGCGGCTTCCGTGGCGGAGTTGAGCTTCTCGTCTTTGGATGTCACAATCTGCTCCGGACCTAGGGCCGGAGCACTTACGGGTGCTATCTCCTGAGTATGGTCCGATGACAGATTTAGATCATGCTCATCGCGGTGGCAGGGAACGGCTGCCGTGGGCTCAAATCCGTCGAAGATCAAGTCTCCGCGGATATCAGCAACACGGTTCAAGCTTCCAAACCTGACCTGATGGCTAGGGGCATAGCTGTCGATCTACTCTAGATGGCCAAGTGAGTTGGCCCGCAGTGCGAAGCCACCGACCATGAAGATCTGGCCGGGGAGAAAGACCTCCCTCAGGGCCGCATTGTTGTAGATGACTGACGGAGCCATCGAACCTCTTGAAGACGACGCAACGGAACTCCCAATGAAAGCACCAATGTCGGTGTCAAAACCGGCGGATCTCGGGTAGGGGGTCCTGAACTGTGCGTCTGAGGTTGATGGTAACAGGAGACAAGGGACACGAAGTTTTACCCAGGTTCGGGCCCTCTTGATGGATGTAATACCCTACGTCTTGCTTGATTAATATTGATGAGTATGGTGGTTACAAGAGTTGATCTACCACAAGATCGTAATGGCTAAAACCCTAGAAGTCTAGCCTATATGATTATGATTGTGATTGCCTCTACGGACTAAACCCTCCGGTTTATATAGACACCGGAGGGGACTAGGGTTGTACAAAGTCGGTTACAGAGAAAGGAATCTTCATATCCGAACGCCAAGATAGCCATCCACGCCAAGCAGAGTCCTATCCGGATACGGGTGAGAGTCTTCGGTCTTGTATCTTCATAGCCCATCAGTCTGGCCCATGTCCAATAGGCCGGTCGCCCGAGGACCCCTTAGTCCAGGACTCCCTCACCAGGGCCGGATGGATTTCCGGTGGAGTTTTATAAAAAGTGTTGGCATATTATTAAGGGGGATTTGATAGCGATGTTCCATGATTTATTCTCTGGACATCTTTAGTTGTTTCGCTTGAATTTTGGAACAATAACTCTGCTTCCTAAGAAAACGGAGGTTGTGAGAATTAAGCAATTCAGGCCGATCTGTCTTCTTAATGTTAGTTTCAAAATTTTCACCAAGGTAGGGACTAATAGGCTCACGCAGATTACGCATTCTGTGGTGCAGCATTTCCAAACTGCTTTCATGCTGGACAGAAACATCCTAGAAGGGGTTGTGGTCCTTCATGAAACGCTCCACGAAATTCACATGAAAAAACTCGATGGAGTTGTTTTCAAGGTGGATTTCGAGAAAGCGTATGATGGCGTCGCCAGGTAGAATCTTTCACGCAAAAAGGTTTTGATCAAATGGCCTTTTCTTCAACAGGCCTTGCGTATGAAAGGTTTTGATCAAGCCTGGCGTCGCCAGGTAGAATCTTTCAATCAAAAAGGGAGTGTTGGAATTAAAGTGAATGATGACATAGGTCATTATTTCCAGACACATAAGGGCCTGAGACAAGGTGATCCGATGTCTCCTATTTTGTTCAACATTGTAGTCGATATGTTGGCGATTCTAATAGGAAGGGCTAAGGAGGCCGGTCAGGTAGGTGGACTGGTGCCTCATCTAGTTGATGGAGGTGTGTCTATCTTACAGTACACTGATGATACTATCATCTTTATGGAGCATGACTTGGCAAAAGCAAGAAACATGAAGCTGGTGGTATGCTTATTTGAACAATTGACCGGGTTAAAGATTAACTTCCATAAGAGCGAATTGTTCTGCTTTGGCAAGGCCAATGAGGAACAAGAGGCTTATAGGCAATTGTTTGGGTGCGAATTGGGGGCTTTACCTTTTACGTATTTAGGTATACCAATTCATCATCGTAAGCTGACAAACAGAGAATGGAAGTGCATTGAGGATCGATTTGAGAAGAAACCGAGTTGCTGGAAGGGCAAGCTCATGTCATGCGAAGGCCGATTAATTCTTATTAATTCGGTTCTCACGAGTATGCCTATGTTTCTCTTGTCTTTTTTCGAGGTTCCAGTTGGAGTTAGGAAAAGGCTGGACTTCTATCGATCCCAATTCTTCTTGCAGAGTGATGAACTAAAACGAAAATACAGACTCGTCAAATGGGACATTATTTGTAGACCAAAAGACCAAGGGGGTCTTGGCATTGAAAATCTTGAAGTCAAGAATAGATGTCTTCTCAGCAAGTGGTTGTCTAAGTTATCTGTAGAGACGGAGGCCACATGGGCGGAGATTCTCCGTAGTAAGTACCTCCACTCCAGAACTTTGTCCCAGGTGACAGCGACGCTGACGGACTCGCCTTTTTGGAAAGGGCTGATGAGAGTTAAATCAGCTTTTTTCAATAGGACAAAGTTTATAATCGGAAATGGCACCACCACGCGATTCTGGGAGGATACTTGGCTAGGGGAAACATCCCTCGCACTTTAATATCCGTCTCTCTATAGAATTGTTCAACAAAGAGACACTTACGTTGCAATAGTACTTCAGGCCATCCCTCTCAATATTCAATTCAGGAGGACGCTTGTCGGAAATCGTTGGGAAGCTTGGCTCCATTTAGTGAGTACACTGATGGAGGTACAGCTGTCTCAACAGCCCGATCAGTTGCGCTGGAAGCTTACTAGGACCGGAGAGTTCATAGTTAAACCGATGTATCTCGATGTTATCAATTCTAACTCCATTCCTAGTTCCAAATATGTTTGGCAAGTAAAAGTTCCTTTGAAAGTTAAAGTGTTTATGTGGTTTGTACATAAACAAGTCATTTTAACTTAGGTTAATTTTATAAAGCGTAACTGGACAGGACCTACTAGATGTACTTTTTGTGATCGGGATGAAACTATCAAACACCTTTTTCTTGACTGCCCGTTGGCAAAAGTTCTATGGCGGACGGTACACATAGCCTTTAACATTACTCCTTCGAACTCTGTCAGCACGTTATTTGGGACGTGGCTTAATGGGATAGAGTCCGAAACAGCAAGACACATTCGAGGAGGAGTATGTGCTTTATTGTGGGCAGTCTGGAACTGCAGAAATGATTTGGTTTTTAACAGAACAACAAATATTCATTTTTTGCAGGTTATCTTCCGAGCCACTGCGTTGATCCGTATGTGGTCGCTACTCACTCCGACGGAGGCTGGGGAGTGTTTGATTACTGGATCTATCCGATGGGAGATGGTAGCATGGGATATTTTCAACCGGTTTGGATGGCGGTCATGTAATAGGATAGGCAATTACTTTCCCTATCTTTCTTATACCAGCCAGTTGTGGCTTTATGTCTACTTTTTTTGGCTCTATGTGAGCTTTTATTTACTTTCGTTGAGACTTTAAGACCTTTGTTGAACCTATTTTATATTTAATTAAGTTGGCCGTATCCATCATTCTGATGCAGAGGCCGGGGTGACCCCCCTTTTCGAAAAAAACCTTACTAGTTCATCAGAAATGTATGACAAGTGGCTAGATAGCTCAAGAATGATATTTGCTCCTTCGACAATGGAGAGGTTCTTAGGGCCCTGTCGGTGTGACATCATCCATCACCGTCTGGCCAGACACAGCATGAATTCCTCATAGGGATGCCAGAACACGGGAATAAGAAAAGAGAACAAAACTGGTAACCAGGAAACTGGCATAGTGATCATCTCTTAAGTCACGAGGATGCTGATATATCTCACCTTGGGTTTTATAAACTATCGCGAAGCAGGTTCACTCGATAAACATTCATGTATGTATAAGGGTTAATATGGATGTTCACGGTTCCATGATTGATCACTGAACGGAACGGGTTCCAGTCATGTTTATATGGGGTTAATAAAGATGACCAATAGGGGGCATCGCCCCTTAGCCTTGGCGGCCAAGCTAAGACTTGGTGCCGCTAGGGTATAGGGTGGGCCCCACCCCTTGTGCGCCCCTCCCCCTCCCTCCTAGGGGAGGGAACCCCTCCTCTGCACCTATAAAAAGTGGAGGCCCCCTCTTTGCACATAATTCTGGCATAAGGGTTACGTCCTCCCTCTCTCTCGTTCTTCCACAAAAGTTGTCTCCCATTGTAAGTTTGCTCCTCCCTCCTCCAGTTCTCCGGCACTGTCAAGCTTGTGACGACAAAGCGTTATCGGATCACTGCTCTCGTACGCGTGCAATCACTACAGAGGTCGTGCGTCCAATCTTCGTTCGAGTGAATTGTTCATGGGACGGTTTGAGGGGTTTCAAGAACGGCCATAACTAACCTTGTATGCATCTTCATAGTGATCCAAGTTTATGATTCTAAGGAACATTTTGTTTTTGTTTTCTACTATGTATCCCAACACATTGACCATAGAGAAGAACGCATCATTGAGGAATGGTATCGAACTTCTTTTATTTAGCGCCACCATCGTTGCCACCAAAGCTAAGATGTCGAATGACCCAAAAACCTAAACTACTAAGGCACCACTACAACATAAAGATACACAATCCGCACACGTGGGATCCAGTGATCCCCCTCAGCACCGATGAAGACGAGGTGGTCGGAGTGGGGGAAGCCGCCGGATGACGGCGCCAGAAGCCAAACCTCTCCTTGCGAGATTGCCTTTCTTTTCTTCCTCTAGAAGAAAGAAAAACATGCCCTATGCTACAATACAAAGTGTAAAAAAAACTTAGGTCGATACAACACGTTGGCACGCAGGGCATCTTCAACGCCGACCCGCAAACTACATAATCCATCTGTCTGCAGACAATGTGGACCAGTCTGCGAACATGGATGTGGGAGGCAGTCATCCAATGTTATCCACATACAAGTCAAACAAATTTGAACAAACCAGACAAAATTCATCAAAGATCGGACATAATTTACATAAAAAGATCGATATTTCGACCGTTTAACTAAAAACTAGAAGAAAAATTCCTACAACTTGTACCGGACGACCACCTCGTACGAGCGGCCACCCTGCCGTGTCGCCATCGTCCATGCTGTCGTAGTCCCTCTAGCGGCGGAAGACCATCGGTCCACCGCGGCACCCTTGTCCAGCGGCTGCCCGCCTCTCACGGAGGAGCCGCTTCGCCTCATCCTGCGCGGTGCTGAAAGGATCGAGAAGAGTGGATTAGACCCTTCAACAAGTAAAAGTGGCAGTTTTTAAATTCTTCAAGTTGAGATAGAGTTTTAGCACAAGTTTAAGCATTCACAATACATTTCAAGCAAGCATGACAAGAGGAAAGGGTAAATCATGCTAATTGCAAGAAAGTAAAGAGATGGGATTGGAGTGTGCAAACGCAATGAAGACATGAAGATTTTTTGCATGGTTCTGATAGGTGGTGCTATCGTACATCCATGTTGATGGAGAATTCAACCTACGAAGGGTAACGGTTGCGCGAGTCCACGGAAGGCTCCACCCACGAAGGGTCCACGAAGAAGCAACCTTGTCTATCCCACCATGGCCATCGCCCATGAAGGACTTGCCTCACTCGGGTAGATCTTCACGAAGTAGGCGATCTCCTTGCCCTTACAAACTTCTTGTATCAACTCCACAACTTGACGGAGGCTCCCAAGTGACACCTAAAAAATCTAGAAGACACCACTCTCTAAAAGGTAACAAATGGTGTGCTGATGATGAACTCCTTGCTCTTGTGCTTCGAATGATAGTCTCACAAACACTTAACTCTCTCACAGATTTGGATATGGTGGAAAGATGATTTGAGTGGAAAGCAACTTGGGGAAGGCTAGAAATCAAGATTCTTGTGCTAGGATTGGAATATCTTGATCTAAACACATGAGTAGGTGGTTCTCTCTTAGAAAATGTATGATGGAAGTGTAGGCACGTTCTGATGGCTCTCTCACTGATGGAGAAAGGGGTGGAGGGGTATATATAGCCTCCACACAAAATCCAACCGTTACACACATTTGACCCATCTCGGTGAGACCGAATAGCTAAAATTGGTGGGACCAATTAGTTCAAAATGTGAACGTTATGAATCTCAGTGGGACCGACTGGAACAACTCGGTGGGACCGATGTGCTAGGGCTTAGGGCAAACCTCATCTCGGTGGTGCCGATTGCATAGACTCGGTGAGACCGAAGTGAAGCAATAGGGCAACAGAGAATTGGTCAAGCCATCTCGTCCAGGCCATCCAAAGGGCCAGTCAGCCCACTTCAATGTTGCGCAACAGACAGAGTTGGTTTCTTGGGAAGCGGCATCCGCACTGAAGCATCGACACTCGAGAGGTCGCGTCCGTCAGTGCTGCCATGCCTTGTCGTTACCGTCCATGTTGTGGTAGTCCCTCCAGCAGCGGGAGAGCATCGGTCCACCGTGGCACCCTTGTCCAGCGGCTGCCTGCCTCTCACGGAGGAGCCGCTTCACCTCCTCCTTCACGGCACTGAAAGGATCGAGAAGAGGGGTATAGAGGGGGGTGATTAGAATCTTCAACAAGTAAAAGTGGCAGTTTTTAAATTCTTTAAGTTGAGATAAAGTTTTAGCACAAGTTTAAGCATTCACAATACATTTCAAGCAAGCATGACAAGAGGAAAGGGTAAATCATGCTAATTGCAAGAAAGTAAGAGATGGGATTGGAGTGTGCAAACGCAACGAAGACACGAAGATTTTTTGCGTGGTTTCGATAGGTGGTGCTATCGTACATCCACGTTGATGGAGAATTCAACCTACGATGGGTAACGGTTGCGCGAGCCCATGGAGGGCTCCACCCACGAAGGGTCCACGAAGAAGCAACCTTGTCTATCCCACCATAGCCATCGCCCATGAAGGACTTGCCTCACTCGGGTAGATCTTCACGAAGTAGGCGATCTCCTTGCCCTTACAAACTTCTTGGTTCAACTCCACAACTTGACGGAGGCTCCCAAGCGACACCTAACCAATCTAGAAGACACCACTCTCCAAAAGGTAACAAATGATGTCTTGATGATGAACTCCTTGCTCTTGTGCTTCAAATGATAGTCTCCCAAACACTCAACTCTCTCTCACAGATTTGGATATGGTGGAAAGATGATTTGAGTGGAAAGCAACTTGGGGAAGGCTAGAAATCAAGATTCTTGTGCTAGGATTGGAATATCTTGATCTCAACACATGAGTAGGTGGTTCTCTCTCAGAAAATGTATGGTGGAAGTGTAGGCACGTTCTGATGGCCCTCTCACTGATGGAGAAGGTGTTGGGGAACGTAGCATGGAATTTCAAAAAATTCCTACGATCACTCAAGATCTATATAGGAGATGCATAGCAACGAGAGGGGGAGAGTGTGTCCACGTACCCTCGTAGACCGAAAGCGGAAGCGTTAGGTTAACGCGGTTGATGTAGTCGAACGTCTTCACGATCCAACCGATCTAGTACCGAACATACGGCACCTCCGAGTTCAGCACACATTCAGCTCGATGACGTCCCTCGAACTCTTGATCCAGTAGAGGGTCGAGGGAGAGTTTCGTCAACACGACGGCATGGTGACGGTGATGGTAATGTGATCCGCGCAGGGCTTTGCCTAAGCACTATGACGCTATGACCGGAGGAGTAAACTATGGAGGGGGGCACCGCACACGACTAAGAGAACAATTGATGTGCTATGGGGTGCCCCCTGCCCCCATATATAAAGGAGGGGAGGAGGATGTGACGCCCTCGATTCAATCTTACACTAATCATACACGCAAATGTGTACGATCAAGATCAAGGACTCACAGGAAGATATCACAACACAACTCTAGACACAACTTAAAATAATACAAGCTTTATATTACAAGCCAGGGGCCTCGAGGGCTCGAATACACAAGAGTCAGCGGAAGCAACAATATCTGAGTACAGACATAAGTTAAACAAGTTTGCCTTAAGAAGGCTAGCATGAAAGCAACATCGGTCGAAAAGGCAAGGCCTCCTGCCTAGGTTCCTCCTAACTACTCTAGGTCGTCAGCGGCCGTCACGTACTAGTAGGCAACCTCGGGGTAGTAGTAGTCGTCGACGGGGGTAGCGGTCTTAGGGGCTCCGTCGTCTAGTTGCATCAAACATATATGAGGGGAAAAGAAAGAGAAGCAAACGTGAGTACTCATCCAAAGTACTCAGCAAGCAAGGATCTACACTACATATGCAACATTATCAAATGAAGATTGTATATGTGGACTAGGCTGCAGAAATGCCATAATAGAGGGGAGAGCCTAGTCCTATCGAAGACTAGCATCTTCAGCATCTTCAGCGGTCTTGAGCATTAGAAGAGTGCAGACTAGCATAAAGTAAAGTAGTAGTAGTGTCATCAACCTCGCCCAGAGATCCTTCCTCGACTCCCTGCGAGAAAGCAATCCCAGAGCCATATTATCCATTTCTCATCACAAGTATCCAGTTCTAGTTGTATCGATCGGGATACAACTCCGAGCATCCGTTACCGTAGGACAGGCTATCGATAGATGTTTTCTTCCCTGCAGGGGTGCACCAACTTAGCCACCATGCTCGATTAACTCTGTCCGGACACACTTTACTAGGTCATGCCCGGCCTGGCCAAACAATACGCTGCAACCCAACCTAGGCTTAATAGAGAGGTCAGCACACCGGACTAAACCTATGCCCCAGGGGTCTTAGGCCATCTCCCCGGGAACTCCTGCATGTTGTGTGGGCGGCTGGTGAGTAGACCTAGCCTCCCTTATACAAGGCGAGGCGTTCCAGTCCAACCTGGCGCGCGCCGCTCAGTCACATGACGTCTATTAAGCTTCGGCTGATGCATATGACGCAGAACGCCCATACTATGCCTACGTGATGGTTAGTGTTATCAGGCCAGAGGCCCCTCAGATCAAATATCCAAATCATAGTGGATTAGGAACGCGCGGTAACAAGCAGAGACTCATGAAAGATGTGACCCCGTCGCCCCATCTCGAGGACTTGCGGCAAGGGCTAAGAATGCCCGACCACGCCTCGTAATTATCTTGTGGGCACCCTCCAGGTCAACCCGACCCCTCATCACTCACAAATATGCTCGCGCGGGTACCCCTCAGGACCGACCCGTCTTTAGTAACACGGTACAGTGTAAATTCATAGTAACCATAGTAACCGTGTGTCTAACACCAAGGGGGAAACCTGAGGAATCACCCTCGACGGATTCCCACTCGATGTAACCATCAAGGGTGGACTTGGAGGAATCACCCTCGTTGGTACACACTTGAGGGGTTGCATGACAGAGTCATTATCGGGAGCGGTCAAGGAGGAATCACCCTCGATGACCACGACCGAATAGCTACACTACAGGGTTAACATCAAAAGTGCTGATGAGGTATCACCCTCGGCACTCGATAGTAACTCTGTAGATTCATACAACTAAAGGGGGTGATGTGCGGTTTCGGGGCTTGGACATCGATCATGTTGATCGAGTCATCGAACATAAAGCAGGGGCAACTAGAACAAGGTAGGGGTCACTGATGGATCTCTAACCAACCTATACTAAGCAGTTTAGAATAAGCAGGTAAGGTATGAAAGCAGGTAACAAAAACAGGCTATGCATCAGAATAGGATCATACAAAAAGCAATAACAGTTCTAATGCAAGCATGAGAGGGAAAGAAATGGGTGATATCAGAATGCTCAAGGGGGGTTTTCTTGCCTGGAAGCTCTATTGAAAAGTAAGAAGGATCGTCGTCGACGTAGTCAAACACAGTGGCATCGAAAGCGGTCTCGGGGTCTACCGGAAAGAAGTAACAGAGGGGGAACACAATAAATAACAGAGCAATCAAAGCAACACAAAGCATCATAAAGCATAACATGGTAATACACGGTTTTAGGGGTGAACTAATGCAGTGCTAGACGTTGCAGACGGAGAGGGAAAACATCCACAGGGGTTTTTCCGGTGTCTGACGTTTTTCAGACAGATGGAAAGAGAGGGGACGGTTCCATGTTCGGCATGTTAGGGGCATGTGGCAGATGAACGGACCGTGTATTCGGATTTGTTGGATTTTTCTGAGCAACTTTCATGTACAAAGTATTTTCATCCGACTTACGATTTATTTTCTATTAATTTTCAAAGTTGTAAACAATTTCTAAATTTAATTTGATTAATAAATTAGAATGAAAACAGTGTAATAACTTTTTATACACAGCGGCAGCTAGCCACTGTGTATGACAGTGGGGTCAAGGGTGGTCCAGTCAATAAGGTCAATAGCAGTTGACCAATGCATGTTGACTGGTCAACTAGGTCAAGGGGACCCACATGTAAGTGTCACAAGAGCTAAATGGGACCCACATGTCATCTACACATTTGACTAATTAAACAAATAAACTAACCTAATTAAATGGGACCCACAAGTCATAGGGTAGCAACTAATTTGAACTAGTACTAATTAGCCCTAACCTAGCCTACTCCTAATTAACTGGACCGGCCATTGGTACAGCTGTGCCTCACGTTCAGTGGTTGTGCCATGGTTGTGTGACCATGGTCAACACAAGTGGGTGCAGAGGCAGCGGCTATGGCCATTCTCAACAGCAGCAAAGCAGCGGGAGGTAGTAGTGCAAGCAAGCAAAGGCAGCGGCAGTAGGAACTAAGAGCAGCAGCAGCGACAGAAGCCAAAGCAGCGGCAACAGCTGCAAGCGGCAAGAGCAGCAGCGGCAGGAGGAACGACAAGCAGCAGCAGAGGAAGAGCGGCATGCGGGATGAGCAGCGGGGCGCTGGGCGGCGAGCGGCGGGGCGGCACGTATGCGCTGAGGGCGGCAGTGTCCGTGGGCGGCGCCGGCGGCTGCGGTGTCAGGTGCAGGGGCACGACGAGGATAAGCGCGGGACGTCTGCGGGCTTGGCTAGGCGCACGGGCGAACGAGGCTCGGGCGCGGCCTAGCACGGCAGGGAGGCGAGGCGAGGCGCGGGCACGGGGTGGTCACGGTGTGGGGGTGGGGTGGACGCGAGTCGCGCGGGCGCTGGCCTTGACGGACGACGGCTATGGCTACGGGTGGGAAACGCGCTCCGACAATGGATCGAGACCGGGGCGAGGGGGAAACAGGGGAGGAACTCACATTGGTGCGGCAGTGAGGGTCAGCGGGCTCGGGGTTGCACCGGATCGGCCGAATTGATGACAGCGGCCGTCAAGACACAGAAGCGGAGATGAGCTCGATGGCGACGCGCGAGGGCCTCCGGCTTGGTCCGGTGGTTGAAGTCGACGGAGAAGAGGACGTCGGTGCCTCTAGACATCTTGTCCTCGCTCGTGGATGACCATGGCCACGAAGACCACGACGACACGGCGACGGCTTCGCTCGGGTTCGTGTTGTGAGGGAGAAGCGGCACGAGAGGAAGAGGGGGAGAGCATCTAGGGTTCGTCCGGGGATGCTCTTAACCCGCAAGGAGGGTCGCCGAATGACGGACGCGTGCGCTAGCCGCGCCATGGACGGCGCACAGGCATCCGACGTGCTCCTGTGAGCAGTAGGCAGGAGATACAGAGGGGGGTTGTTGGGCTGGGCCAAGGTCTGTGCATTGCTAGGCCTAAGTGCATAGTGCCATTTTCCCATTTTACATTTCTATAACAAAAACTGCTATTGTTTCCTATTTAGTTTAGATAGCAATTGACTTTTGTTTAATATGAAACTTTTCACACAAATACAGGGAAACACCCTGGGGCTGCACAAAAGGTTTCAAGCCGTTTCAGATTGTTTAGCTATTTTTAGAAATTGAAAAGGTTAACTAATTGGTTGTTGGTCCACTGTTATAATTCCCAGGGGCATTTTAAACATCTCCAAAATTGTTTGTTAATGCAAGAAAATTATGTGGTGAATATTTTCAACCTAATGAACATTTTTTTTATTTACCATTTGAATAAATAATAATTTGACTTGTATTTTAAATTTGAATTTGACTTGACTTTTAATGAAGTGGAAATTTGGCAAGGTAAACATGATGACGTGGCAACCATCAGGGGGAGATTACTGTAGCATGAGTCTCGGGGTGTTACAGAGGAGGCCGCCACTGATACGTCTTCAATGTATCTATAATTTTTTATTGTTTCATGCTGTTATATAATCAATCTTGGATGTTTTATAATCATTTTATATCATTTTTTGGTACTAACCTATTGACATAGTGCCAAGTGTTAGTTGCTGTTTTTGCATGTTTTTTACATTGCTGGAAATCAATACCAAACGGAGTCCAAATGCCACGAAACTTTACGGAGATTTTTTATGGACCAGAAGACACCTCATGGGCCCTGGCTGCGCCTGGGGGTGCTTCGAGGAGAGCACAACCCACCAGGGTGCACCAGGAGGCCCAGGCGCGCCCTGGTGGGTTGTGCCCACCTCGGGTGCCCCCCGGACCGCCTCTTTGCTCTATAAATACCCCAATATTCCCAAAACCCTAGGGGAATCGATGAAATATTCATCCAGCCGCCGCAGAGTCCAGAACCACCAGATCCAATCTAGACACCATCTCGAGTGGGGTTCACCACCTCCATTGGTGCCTCTCCGATGATGCGTGAGTAGTTCTTTGTAGACCTTCGGGTCCGTAGTTAGTAGCTAGATGGCTTCCTCTCTCTCGCTAAATTCTTAATAGAATGGTCTCTTGGAGATCCATATGATGTAACTCTTTGCGCGATGTGTTTGTTGGGATCTGATGAACCTTGAGTTTATGATCAGTTATATCTTTTTATATCCATGAAAGTACTTGAGTTTATTTGATCTCTTTTATGCATGATCTCTTATAGCCTCGTATTTCTTCTATGATATTTGGGTTTTATTTGGCCAACTTGATCTATTTATCTTGCAACGGGAAGAGGTGCTTTGTAGTGGGTTCGATCTTACGGTGCTTGATCCTAGTGACAGAAGGGGAACCGATATGTATGTATCGTTGCTACTAAGGATAAAACGATGGGGTCTATCTCTACATAGATAGATCTTTTCTACATCATGTCATCGTTCTTATTGCATTATTCTGTTTCTCCATGAACTTAATACACTAGATGCATGTTGGGTAACGGTCGATGTGTGGAGTAATAGTAGTAGATGCAGGCAGGAGTCGGTCTACTAATCTTGGATGTGATGCCTATGTAATGATCATTGCCTGGATATCGTCATGATTATTTGAAGTTCTATCAATTTCCCAACAGTAATTTGTTCACCCACCGTTTGCTATTTTTCTCGAGAGAAGCCACTAGTGAAACCTACGGCCCGCGGGTCTCTTTCTCTTATATTTGCCTTCGCGATCTATTTTATTTGCCTTTTATTTTCAAATCTATTAAATCCAAAAATACAAAAATACCTTGCTGTAATTTATTTTATTTGGCGTTCGATCTATCAATATCTACAATTTTATCTCACGTCTGTTTGCCAATTTCTGGCGCCGCTACCCGAAAGGGATTGACAACCCCTTTTACACGTCGGGTTGCGAGTAGTTGTTATTTGTGTGCAGGTGATGTTTATGTTGTGTTGCTTGGTTCTCCTACTAGTTCGATAACCTTGGTTTCATATCTGAGGAAATACCTACCGCCGATGTGCTGCATCATCCCTTCCTCTTTGGGGAAATACCGACGTAGCTTCAAGCGACATCAAATAGAATTTCTAGCGCCGTTGCCGGGGAGGATCTTCAACATATACTAGGTTCCTAATCACAAATCTCATCTCCTCGCAATTTACATCATTTGCCATTTGCCTCTAATTTTCCTCTCCCCCACTTCACAAAAATTTGCCGTTTTATTTGCCCCTCTTTTTCGTTCGCCATTTTCTTGCCGGATCTGTTTTTTAGTGCAATCTTGTTGCGTGGTCATTGAGGGAGTCCTGGATTAGGGGGTGTCCGGATGGCCGGACTATACCTTCAGCCGGACTCCTGGACTACGAATATACAAGATTGAAGACTTCGTCCTGTGTCCGGGAGGGACTTTCCTTGGCGTGGAAGGCAAGCTTGGCGATACGGATATGTAGATCTCCTACCATTGTAACCGACTTTGTGTAACCCTAACCCTCTCCGGTGTCTATATAAACTGGAGGGTTTTAGTCCGTAGGACAACATAGACAACAACAATCATACCATAGGCTAGCTTCTAGGGTTTAGCCTCTCCGACCTCGTGGTAGATCTACTCTTGTACTACCCATATCATCAATATTAATCAAGCAGGACGTAGGGTTTTACCTCCATCGAGAGGGCCCGAACCTGGGTAAAACTTCGTGTCCCTTGCCTCCTGTTACCATCCGGCCTAGACGCACAGTTCGGGACCCCCTACCCGAGATCCGCCGGTTTTGACACCGACATTGGTGCTTTCTTTGAGAGTTCCTCTGTGTCGTCGTCGTCAGGCTCGATGGCTCCTACGATTATCAATAGTGATGCCGTCGAGGGTGAGATCTTCCTCCCCGGACAGATCTTCGTCTTCGGCGGCTTCGCACTGCGGGCCAATTGACTTGGCCATCTGGAGCAGATCGAAAGCTACGCCCCTAGCCGTCAGGTCAGATTTGGAAGTTTAAACTACACGGCTGACATCCGCGGGGACTTGATCTTCGATGGATTCGAGCCACCGCAGAGCGCGCCGCACTGTCCGTATGAGCATGATCTAGCTCTGCCGCCGAACAGTGCCCTGGAGGCCGCACCCGCATAGGCTTCGACCCTTAATTCGGAGCTAACTGCGCCGATTGAGGATGGGCGGTTGGACGCCGCCTCGGGGGCTGCGATCCCAATGGCGATCGAGCCGAACACCAGCCCTGCACTCCGCAAGACTCGTGATTCCAAGGAGCCAGACTCCTCTCCAGACTCTGAACCATTCGCACCTCCGCCGATCGAATCCGATTGGGCGCCGATCATGGAGTTTACTACCGTGGACATCTTTCAGCACTCGCCCTTCGGCGATATTATGAAATCACTAAAGTCTCCCTCTTTATCAGGAGAGCCCTGGACGGACTACGGTCAGCAAGATTGGGATACAGATGATGAAGAAATTCAAAGCCCACCCACCACCCACTTTGTAGCCACTGTTGACAATTTAACCGACATGCTCGACTTTGACTCCGAAGACATCGACGGTATGGACACCGATGAAGGAGACGATGAAGAACCAGCACCTATTGGGCCCTGGAATGCCACCTCGTCATATGATGTATACATGGTGGACGCACCAAAAGATGACGACGAGGAGCGGAAGGACGCACCGAAAGCTTGTTTCCTCGAAAAGCAGTCAAAGCGGCGATGCAAGCGCCGCCCCAAATCCCGCCTCGATAGAAATAGCGATCACATAGACCCAGTGCTGGAGCAGGGCGAACCGCTGCCGGACAACGGCAATCCGGATAATCAAACCGAACAAATAAATTCTATCAAGGATAATGGTCCGGACGACACAACGCCGGACAGGCACCCGGAGCAGCAGAATGCCCGTAAAAGGCTTCTTGCCACCGCGAGGAGTCTTAAAAAGCAGAAGCAAAGGCTCAAGGCCGTGCAAGACACACTCCAAATCAGATGGAGTAAAATGCACAACACTGCAGCGAGGTACGGCGACAATCGCCCCTCCAAGAGCTACCCAAAGCGGAAGCTGATACCCGAATTCGATGAGGAGGCTTCAGACCCCCCACAACCAAATATCAAAGCAGCCACCTGGTCGGATAGACGACCCCTCTACCAACACAGAGCGGCATACAATGCCGCTCACAATACAACACGCGACCCATGCGAGGGCTCGCACCCAAAGGATGGCGCAACAAGATCCATCTATGGACCACGCAAGCGCGCCCCAGCATACAATGCAACACAACAAACATCCGAACAACACGGCACACCCAGCTACAGGGGCGCCGCACACCCCCTATGTTTCACCGATGAGGTGCTGGACCATGAATTTCCAGAGGGATTCAAGCCCGTAAACATAGAGGCACACGACGGAACAACAGACCCTGGGGTCTGGATTGAGGACTACATCCTTCATATCCATATGGCTCGAGGAGACGATCTCCACGCCATCAAGTACTTACCCCTCAAGCTCAAAGGTCCAGCTCGTCACTGGCTCAAAGGCCTCCCCGAAAGCTCCATTGGAAGTTGGGAAGAGCTCGAAGACGCCTTTCGGGCAAATTTTCAAGGGACTTATGTTCGACCTCCGGATGCGGACGATTTGAGTCATATAACTCAACAGCCCGGAGAGTCAGCCCGAAAGCTTTGGAACATGTTTCTTACTAAAAAGAACCAGATTGTCGACTGTCCGGACGCCGAAGCCTTGGCAGCTTTCAAGCATAGCATCCGTGACGAATGGCTCGCCAGACACCTCGGTCAAAATAAGCCAAGAACGATGGCTGCATTAACAAACTTCATGACCTGCTTTTGCGCGGGTGAGGACAACTGGCTAGCCAGATGCAGCACCAGCGACCCCAGTACATCTGAAGTTAGAAATGGAAATGGGAAATCACGGTGCAATAGCAATAACAAACGCGCGAATAAAGAAGACAGCACGAAGGGCACGGCAGTAAATGCCGGATTCAAAAGCTCTCAGCCAGGTTAAAAGCCGCCCCCTAAAGGCACCAGGGACGAACTGTCCAGCCTCAACAAAATTCTGGACCAAGTATGTCAGATCCATAGTACCCCTGGTAAACCTGCTAATCATACCCACAGAGAATGTTGGGTCTTCAAGCAGTCCGGCAAGCTCAACGCCGTACACAAAGGGGAGGATATGCCAAGTGAAGACGAGGACGAGCCTCCCAAGCAAGACACGGGGGAACAAAAGAAATTTCCACCAGAAGTCAAAACAGTAAACATGTTACACGTGATCAAGGGAAAAAAGAACGCGACACTCCCAGGAAAATATACCCAAGTGCCTGTCACCGCGAAGTCCTGCCACTGGTCGTCTCAACCGATCACTTTCGACCATCACGATTACTCAGCAAGTATCCGACACGCAGGATGGGCTGCCCTGGTATTAGACCCAGTAATTGGCGGATATCACTTAACATGAGTCTTGATGGACGGCGGCAGTAGCCTAAACCTAATATATCAGGATACAATCCGCGGGATGGGGTTAGACCCAACACAAATTCGCCATAGCAATACTACCTTTAAAGGAGTAATGCCAGGCCCAGGGGCTCGTTGTACGGGCTCCCTCCTACTACAAGTTATATTCGGCTCCCCCGATAACTTCCGTCGCGAGCATTTAACTTTCCACATCGCTCCGTTTCAAAGTGGCTATCAAGCACTGCTCGGACGCGAAGCTTTCGCTCGCTTCAATGCAATACCACACTACGCCTCCCTCACACTTAAGATGCCCGGTCCACGTGGCATCATTTCAGTGCACGGAAATATCAAGCGATCCATGCGCGCCGAAGAGAGTGAGGCTGCCTTGGCAGCCGCACACTAAAGGGGCCCGGACCAGCGAAAGCATCCAGTAGGTCATCAAGACCTCAGACACAACTAATCAAGTCCGGAGCCGCTACTTATGCCGAATAAATGGTCACACCCCTATTTGTCAATACAAGGGGCTCAACGCGCGCAGACAAGTGGCAGTTTCTTCTCATCTTGAATTATACATGGTTTCTTTAAAAAACTATCTTTTTGCACGACAACTTTTTCACCTAAATTCCTCTCTTTTACAGACGATCATCGTGCTACACCTGTCCAGGATACGGCACAACGGAGACATAGGCGCAGACGTGCAACAGGGACCCGTTCCAAGGATTCTTTTTAAATTAAGACCATGCGTAAACCTTTTTTACTGTCTCTTGTTGATACATATCCACCGTTGAAGAGGATGCTGACGTCTTGGCATGTGGCCACGCCAGAACAATGCACGTACCTGGACAGAAGGGGCTTCTTACAAAGGCCATTAGTTAGGCCCAGTTTATACCACTAAGACCGAATACGTTAGGGAGTGTTTGGCGTCGCGAGTTTGGCCTTATATGCATCAGCTCCGAATCATTGTCTTTGGTAAAATGTTGGGTTTTCCCGGCTCCTGTGTTTTGGTGCCTTACGTTCCGCTTTACCGGCTAAGGTAGCACCAGGAGAACTACTGCGATTGTGCCCTGATTCTTCCGGACGAGCACCTCAGTAGAGAAAGCCGAAAACTGACTGTCATGATATAGCGTGAGACTGGTCAACCACTCGATAACCTGTTGGAATGTTAGAATTCCTCCGCCTTAACGAAGGGTTGTTTTCTGGCCAGGCATGTACGCACCCCGGGATCAGGAGAGTGCGGAGCCACCAGGGGCTATCTAGTAGCCCCACTGTCAAACTCCTATGGCTAAGTGAAAGTGCTAAAGCATTATAGTCCGGTTGCCTCGCTCGCTCCACTATCACCTCCTTAATAGGACCAAGACGTTGGGTTAAGTGTGAACGCGTGTTTTTGCAAGCACCTCCGCATTATATGCATGGGGGTTGAAGCCGACAACTGCAATCTTTCAGGTTATACACATGTATACATAAACGGTCGCCCAGGAGGCATCATACTACTTTCAGGCAAAAGTATAAAAATATCCTTATAAAAATCTATAAAAGCATGTCGCTTACAATGAGATTACATATCACTCAAACATAATATTTTTTGAGCACTGGGTCTCTATCAAACGAGCACCCTCAAGAACTTCTTCAAAGTAGTGCTCAGCAGCCCTTCGACCTATGGCCGAATCCCGCGCTGCAACAGTGGTAGCATCCATCTCCGCCCAGTATGCTTTAACACGGGCAAAGGCCATTCATGCGCCCTCTATGCACGCCGACCTCTTCATCGCATTAATGCACGGCACCACGTCAAGGAACTACTGCACCAAGCTGAAATAGCCGTTCAGTTTTGACCTTTCCGGCCATAGCTGATCCACAACAGACCTCATGGAGAGTCAGGACAACCTATTTAGTTCGGCCCATTCGGCTAATTGGTCAGTCAATGAAAGCGGACGCTCGGGAGAATGGAATTATCTCCAAAACAACTGGTCTACTTCACAGTCCGTCTGACCCTGGAAGTACTTGGACGCATCGGCAGCGCTCACTGCCAAATCCATATACACATCCTCCGAACTCCACAGCCGATCCAGAGGGGCATAGCGTGGATCTCCGAACTTCCTCCGCAACATAAAGGATTTCCCAGCTACAATATCCCCGGCTTCCCGCAGCTCCTCCTTCTTTGCCCTCATAGCAGAGCGGAGGTCTTTTCTCATTGTAGCAGCCTTCTCAAGGTCCGATGCCTTCGCCTGGTTTTCCTTTTCAAGAACCCGGCAACGGTCGGTGGCGGATTTTAATTCTATGGCCATCTTGGCTATCTTATCTCGGCTCTCGCCATGCGCGGCCTTCTCGGCTTGCAACTCTTCGGCCGCCTTCAAAGCAGCTGCATTACCCAACCTCGCTTGTTCCTTGGCTCGGGCAAGTTCTGACCGCAAGGCTTCAACAGTGGCAGCTCCATCTGCAGTCACAACATATTAAAGATACTGGCATCATGCTGCTCTTCCTATGTGGCGTTTACCAGATAATGACACTTACCCTGTGCCTCGTCAAGCCTTTTGTTAACAAGCTCGATGTCGGCGTCTGCCGCATCCAACTGCCGTTCTAAATGGGAAAACTCGCTAGTCCAGCTAGCCACCGGAGCTTCCATCACCTGCACATAGAGGCAGTATGTTTATTTCTTGGGAATATGATCCTCTGTTCGTCATCGTTTCCGACGACAACCAGAGTCTCAGGGGCTACTATCTACACAGGGCACACCTAGCATGTGCAGGACTATCATATATTATTTTACGTACCTCAAAGCCTGTCAGTAGACTCATAAAATCTTCATGCAATCCGCTTTCGGCGGACGTGATTCTCTCCACCACCGTATTCATCAGCATACGGTGTTCATCTGAGATGGCCGCTCACCCCACCAACTCCCTCAGAACATCCGATCGCACACTACACGGTGTCAGACTCTTTTGTCTGCTCTCTTCAGGGTCCGGACATTGGGAGCTCCGGGGGTCAATGGGATTATCTTCTGGCCTCACCGGATTCGGAGAGGCCCTCCGCGACGACACTTCGGGGTCGCCCGCTTCCGGAGCGGAGGAGTCCGGAGGAGGCGTTTCGCTCTCCATCATCTGTGGAAGAAGATCCCCCGAAGACAAGCTCATTTGAGAGGGGCTAAGGCCCGAACTGCAAAAGATATATGCGGTGGTTATTTCCTCAGAAGAAAAGATGGCATACCTGTGCTATTACAGTATTTCGGGTCACTTACGACTCGCTGGAGAATTGATTCCCCCATGGACTTTGTGCGGCAAAAGCACTCCCCAAGGTAGGACCCTCTATGGGAGACTTTTTCTCCCATTTGGAAGCTTCGGCTTCCGAACCCCCGGGCGCAGTCCTTTTCCTCCTCCGGTCGTCTTCCTTCATGGAGACGCTCGCTCCCTCGGTTAGAATGGGCAGTGTTGGGGGCCCGCGTCCGCCCGTATTATCCTCCCCGGTATCTTCCTTCAAGGGCTCCGGGCAGGGTGCGACCTGGAGCATCTTTTCCAGTACCGGATCTTCCAAACCCTCAGGGAGGGGGGCCGAACACCGAATCAACTTCGCCTTTGTTAGCCAGTCTTGGTCAAAAAGCGAACACTCAGAGATAACTTCGTAACAAATGAGAGATAGTATATTCGGCCAGAAGATTCCTTACCTGTTCGGCGGCATGGTTACTGCTTAGGCCCACATCCTCGGTGATTTCCGGACACTCTACCTGAGGTTCGAAGAATGACTTGTACATCTCCTCATGCGTCAGGCCGAGGAAATTTTGAATGACACGCGGTCCCTCGGGATTGAACTCCCACAAGCGAAGGGGCCGGCGTTTGCAAGGCTAGACTTGACGGACCAGCATAACTTGTATTACCGCAACCAAACTGAAATCTCCATTAAAGAGATCTCGAATGCGGCTTTGCAGTATAGGCACGTCCTTGGCTGGACCCCGGCTCAGTCCTCTGCTAATACATGACATCAGTTGTGGTGGAGGGCCCGAGCAGAAAACGGGGGTGGCCGCCCACTTGGCACTTCTAGGAGCCGTGATGTAGAACCACTCCTGTTGCCACAATTCAGACACCTCTGGAATGGAACCTTTGGGCCATGAAGCTCCCGTCATCTTGCATATTGAGGCACCTCCACACGCCGCATGTTGCCCCTCGATCATCTTCGGCTTTACTTCAAAGGTCTTGAGCCATAGGCCAAAGTGAGGGCTAACCCGGAGGAAGGCCTTGCACACGACAATAAATGTCGTGATATGAAGAAAGGAGTCCGGAGCTAGGTCATGGAAATCTAGCCCGTAGTAAAACATCAAGCCCCTGAAGAAAGAATCCAGAGCAAGGCCTAGACCTCGGAGGAAGTGGGAGACGAACACGACACTCTCGTTGGGTTCGGGGGAGGGGACGACCTGCCCCCGGGGAGGCAGCCAATGCAAAATCTCGGCGGTCAGATATCTGGCCTCCCTCAACTTTTTGATGTCTTCTTCCATGATGGAGGAAGGCACCCATCGGCCTTGAAGGCTAGATCCGGACATGACTGAAGGTTCAGAGCACCTGACCTGAACTTTGGGCATTTGAGCTTGAGGCGGGGGAAGGATTCGATTGAGCATGGGAGGGAAAAATAAAAGCCTTGTCCCTTTATAAAGAGGGTGAATATCAAGCATCCTCTCTATGTCCGTTTGGACTTGCCTATAATCTAGGAGTCCTAGAAGCGGTTGGGTTACCCACGCCCGCATTAATGAGAATCCCAGAATAAGGGGACACGATCTCTGCTTTAACAAGACGTGCCAAGGAAACCGCCTCGCATGACGCGCTAAGGTGGGATAATGAAACGACTCGGATAAAGGCTTGGCCGTGGTGTGTCACACTACGGAATACGTCAGTAGATTAGATTTGTGTAAATATTATTCTCTCTATGGCAATATGTGGAAACTTATTTTGCAGAGCCGGACACTATCTTTGTGTTCAAAATCTTCTATGAAGTACTTGGAGGAGGAACCCGCCTTGCAATGCCGAAGACAATCTGCGCGCCGGACTCGTCGTCATTGAAGCCTGGTTCAGGGGCTACTGAGGGAGTCCTGGATTAGGGGGTGTCCGGATGGCCGGACTATACCTTCAGCCGGACTCCTGGACTACGAAGATACAAGATTGAAGACTTCGTCCTGTGTCCGGGAGGGACTTTCCTTGGCGTGGAAGGCAAGCTTAGCGATACGGATATGTAGATCTCCTACCATTGTAACCAACTTTGTGTAACCCTAACCCTCTCCGGTGTCTATATAAACCGAAGGGTTTTAGTCCGTAGGACAACATAGACAACAACAATCATACCATAGGCTAGCTTCTAGGGTTTAGCCTCTCTGATCTCGTGGTAGATCTAGTCTTGTACTACCCATATCATCAATATTAATCAAGCAGGACGTAGGGTTTTACCTCCATCGAGAGGGCCCGAACCTGGGTAAAACTTCGTGTCCCTTGCCTCCTGTTGCCATCCGGCCTAGACGCACAGTTCGGGACCCCCTACCCGAGATCCACCGGTTTTGACACCGACGGTCATCATGACTCAAGAGAACCCCAAGTTATGTGATTTCTCAAATACCAACAACAATGATTTTATTGGCACTCCGCTGGCTCCTCCCGCCACTAGTGCGAAGACTTGTGATATTAATACTGCTTTGCTGAATCTTGTTATGAAAGATCAATTTTCTGGTACTCCTGATGAGGATGCGGCGTCCCATCTTAATACATTCATGGAACTATGCGATATGCAAAAGAAAAAAGATGTGGACAATGATGTGATGAAGATGAAATTATTTCTGTTTTCTTTGCGTGATTCTGCAAAAATTTGGTTCTCTTCTTTGCCTCGCAATAGTATCGGTTCTTGGAATAAGTGCAAAGATGCTTTTATCACTAAGTATTTTTCGCCGGCAAAATTATTTCCCTTAGAACCCAGATCATGATTTTCAAGCAACTTGAACATGAGCATGTTGCACAATCTTGGGAAAGTATGAAAATGATGCTAAGGAATTGCCCAACTCATGGGTTAAATCTTTGGATGGTCATACAAAATTTTCATGCGGGGTTGAATTTTGTTTCTCGTAATCTTTTAGATTCCGCCACGGGTGGTACTTTTATGGAAATTATTTTGGGTTAAGCCACCAAATTGCTTGATAATATTATGGCAAATTATTCGCAATGGCATACCGAAAGAGCTCCTACTAGTAAAAAAAGTTAATTCGGTTGAAGAAATTTCTTCTTTGAGTGAAAAGGTTGATGCTCTTTATGAAATTGGTTGCTAGTAGAAGTGCTCCTATTGATTTCAATGATATGCCTTTTTCTACTTTGATTGAGCAAAATAGTGATGCCATAGATGTGAATTTTATTTCTCGAAATAATTTCAACAACAATGCTTATAGAGGTAATTTTAATCCTAGGCCTTTTCCTAGTAATTCCTCTAATAATTATGGCAATTCCTATGGAAATCAATCTTATAATAATAATAGGAACACCTCTGATCTTGATAATAATATTAAAGAATTTATCAACACGCAAAAAGTTTTCAACACTTCCATAGAAGAAAAGTTGAGTAAGATTGATGATTTGTCTAGAAGTGTTGATAGAATTTCTGATGATGTGGAAAATCTCAAGATGAAATTTTTTGTGCCTAAGGTTGATCAAACAATCAAAGCTCTTTATGTTTCTATGGATGAAAGTAAAAAAAGAACCGCTATGCTTGGAGCTAAAAGAGAATTTTTAGAAAAGGCGTTTTCTAGTGATTGCTTTCGTAAAAGTTACGAAGATCTTAAAATGATTGGTGTTTATTCTATTGATTCCTTTTTTAGTAAACTTAATATTGATGAAAAGGGGACTGGAGAAGAGTCAACTTTAGCTAGAAGGCGTCCCGATATTTCGGAGGGTGAAAATCTTGTTGAGAAAATTGATAAAAGTGGGTTTGAAGAGGTCAAAACTTTAGCTAGTGATGTACCCACTCTTGTGGATTACAAAGACTTTAATTATGAAAGTTGCTATTTGATTGATTGTATTTCTTTGTTGCAATCCATGATAAATTCACCCCATGCCTATGAACAAAATAAAGCTTTTACTAAACATATTGTTGATGCTATGATGTAAGCTTTTGAAGAAAAATTGGAATTAGAAGTTTCAATTCCTAGAAAATTGTATGATGAATGATAACCTACTATCAAAGTCAAGATTAAAAAATTATGAGTGGTTTTCTCTGTGTGACTTGAGTGCTAGTGTATCAACAATTCTGGAATCTTTATGTGATGTGCTTGGTCTTACCGATCTTGAAGAATGCTCTTTAAATTTGCACTTGGCGGATTCTACTATTAAAAAGCCTATGGGAAGAATTAATTATGTTCTTATTCTTGGAAATATAAATTATGTGCCTATAGATTTTTTTTCTTGATATTGATTGCAATCTGTCTTGTCCAATTATTCTTGGTAGACCGTTTTTACGCACTATTGGTGCCGTGATTGATATGAAAGAAGGCAATATTAAGTTCCAATTTCCTTTGAGGAAGGGTATGGAACACTTCCTAGAACAAGAATTAGTCCACCATATGAATCAATCATGAGAGCATGTTATGGATCTCGAAACAAAGATGAGAAAACTTAGATCCTTGCTTTATGCCTAGCTAAGGGCGTAAAACTATAGCGCTTGTTGGGAGGCAACCCAATGAATAAAATTTATTTTTGCTTTTTGCTTCCTGTTTTTTATTGTTAGCACAATTATGCTACTGTTATGATTTTGTTTTTTATGTTTTAATTAGTGTTTGTGCCAAGTAAATCCTTTAGAATCTTCTTGGGTGATAGTTGTTTGACCTTGCTAAAAAAATAGAAACTTTTGCACTCACGAAAATAATTCTCATTTTTTAACCAGATAGCGATAAAATACCCATTCCTTTTGTAGTAGATCAATATACAATTTTCTCAGTCCGTCCTAATTTTTTAGAAGTTTTGTAGTAACAGAAGTATTCGAAACACCCAGATTACTATAGACTGTTTTGTTTTTGACAGATTCTATTTTCTTTGCGTTGTGTGCTTGTTTTGATGACTCTATGGTTTTCTTTGATGAGTTTTTGCCATACAGAAGTTGGAATACAGTAGATATAATGCAAGAACAAAATATGAATTGGTTTGATACAACACTTATATTAGTGACTTATTTTCTTATACTAACGGATCTCACGAAGGTTTTGTTGAGTTTTGTGTGATTAAAGTTTTCAAGTTTTGGGTTATCTTACGATGGATGAAGGAATAAGGAGTAAGAAGGGCCTAAGCTTGGGGATGCCCCGGCATCCCCTGCTATTATCCAAAAGAGAGCAAGCAACTAAGCTTGGGGATGCCCCTGAGTGGCATCCCCTCTTTCTTCTAACAACCATCGGTATTTTACTCGAAGCTATATTTTTATTCGTGACATACTATGTGTTTTGCTTGGAGCATCATGTATGATATGAGTCTTTGCTTGTTTTATTTTGTGTTTTAAGTTTTGATTCCTTGCTGTACACACCTATTTTAGAGAGCCAAAATTATGTCATGATTTGTTAGAATTGCTCTCTATGCTTCACTTAAATTTTTTATGAGCTATGGACTTGCTCTAGTGCTTCACTTATATCTTTTTGAGCACGGTGTGCTTTAGTAGTTTTGAAGAAATGCTCTCTTGCTTCACTTAGATTTATTTGAGAGTTAATAAAATTTTCAAGAAATTATCTCCTGCTTCACTTAAATTAATTTGAGAGAAAGAAAAAATTATGCTCATGATCTTTACTTATATTTGTTTGAGCTTATCAAAGGCAACACATGAAAATTAGTCACAAAGTGATAGATATCCAAGAAGGATATAATAAAAACTTTCATGAAGATCATTGGACAAAATAAACTTGATTCTTAGTAATAGTTTTGAGATATGATGATGTGATATGTGAGTTATGTTGATGACTAATTATGCTTTAGTAAAAATATTGGTGTTAAGGTTTGTGATTCCCTATGAAAGCACGAAAGTCAATAATTATGCAATGAAATTATATCCTACTTGTGGTGCATTATTCGGTGTTAATTATGCGTTATGCTCGCTTATGAGATTATTCGTTTCTTGGTTGGTCGCTTCTCAATCTTTTGCTAGCCTTCATTTTGCACTAAGTATGGTCTCTACTTGTGCATCCAAAAACCTTTAAACCAATTTTGCCACATGAGTCCACTATATCTACCTATATGTAGTATTCTTTTGCCGTTCTAAGCAAATTTGTATGTGCCATCTCTAATTTTCAAAATAAACATCTCTTTTGTGTGTTCATTTCGCTCACGGAACGGTGAGGGGTGGCTAATATTTTCCATGCTAGATGTGTTATTCTCACGATGAGTGTTTATTCACTTGTCATTGCACGAGAGTAAGGCATATGTATTAGAGATGCCCAGTCCCAAAATGAAAAATGAATTTACTTTATGTTGTCAAATAATAAATTTCTTGGAAAGTGTTGGTATGGAAGGCACACGTGGATACAACTAGCCATGGAAAGTGAAATTATGGTGGAAAAAGGAATAAACTTTATTTTCTGTTTGGGAACCACCTATGATATATCTAGCATGGAAAGTGTTGGGAACTCTAAGTCGTTTTCGTTAGTGGGAAGGATACACCTCCCAAAATGTTTTTATCTCTAATTTTTCGCTTTGAGCTCTAGCACCTCTACAAATCCCTACTTCCCTCTGCGAAGGGCCTTTCTTTTACTTTATGCAATTTTTATTTTTGAATTTGAGTCTCGATCTTCTCTTATAAAAGCACCAACTAGGAGGCACTATGATCATACTTGAGCATTGGGTGTAGTTAATATGCGAGTGTGTTTCATGAATGGATCAATGATTGAGCATGATGGGCTAGGGTTAGCTTATTTTAGCATTGATATTTCGAAAGACATGGTTGCTTGTTGATATGCTTGAGTATTTAAATTCTCATGTCAAAACTAGACTATTTCTTTGAACAATATAAAAGTCCAAATGCCCATGCTAGAAACAAAAGAATATGATATGACATGATAGGCAGCATTCCACATCAAAAATTCTGTTTTTATCACTTACCTACTCGAGGACGAGTAGGAGTTAAGCTTGGGGATGCTGATACGTCTCCAAAGTATCTATAATTTTTGATTGTTTCATGCTGTTATATTATCAATCTTGGATGTTTTATAATCATTTTACATCATTTTTTGGTACTAACCTATTAATATAGTGCCAAGTGCTAGTTGTTGTTTTTTTGCATGTTTTTTACATCGCAGAAAATCAATACCAAACAAAGTCCAAATGCCACTAAACTTTACATAGATTTTTTATGGACCAGAAGACACCTAATGGGCCCTGGCTGCGCCTGGGGGTGCTCCGAGGAGAGCACAACCCACTAGGGCACGCCAGGAGGCCCAGGCGCGCCCTGGTGGGTTGTGCCCACCTCGGGTGCCCCCGGGACCGCCTCTTTGCTCTATAAATACCCCAATATTCTCAAAACCCTAGGGGAGTCGATGAAATATTCATACAGCTGCCGCAGAGTCCAGAACCACCAGATCCAATCTAGACACCATCTCGGGTGGGGTTCACCACCTCCGTTGGTGCCTCTCCGATGATGCGTGAGTAGTTCTTTGTAGACCTTCGGGTCCGTAGTTAGTAGCTAGATGGCTTCCTCTCTCTCGCTAAATTCTTAATAGAATGGTCTCTTGGAGATCCATATGATGTAACTCTTTGCGCGATGTGTTTGTTGGGATCTGATGAACCTTGAGTTTATGATCAGTTATATCTTTTTATATCCATGAAAGTATTTGAGTTTCTTTGATCTCTTTTATGCATGATCTCTTATAGCCTCGTATTTCTGCTCCGATATTTGGGTTTTGTTTGGAAAACTTGATCTATTTATCTTGCAATGGGAAGAGGTGCTTTGTAGTGGGTTCGATCTTACGGTGCTTGATCCCAGAGATAGAAGGGGAACCGACACGTATGTATCGTTGCTACTTGATACGTCCATTTTGCATCATGCTTTTATATCGATATTTATTGCATTATGGACTGCTATTTCACTTTATGTCATAATACTTATGGCTATTCTCTCTTATTTTACAAGGTTTACATAAGGAGGGAGAATGCCGGCAGCTGGAATTCTGGGCTGGAAAAGGAGCAAATATTAGAGACCTATTCTGCGCAACTCCAAAAGTCCTGAAACTTCACGGAACATCTTAAAATAAATAAAGAAAAATCCTCGCCAAAGATGGAGGCCAGGGGGCCCACACCCTTCTAACGAGGGTGGGGGGCGCCCCCCCTAGGGCGCGCCCCCTGCCTCGTGGGCCCCCTGGTGGCTCTCCGACGTCCATCTTCTCCTATATGAAGTCTTTCGATGAGAAAAAAATAAAGAAGGAACTTTTCGGGACGAGACTCCGCCGCCATGAGGCGGAACCTTGGCGGAACCAATCTAGAGCTCTGGCAGAGCTGTTCTGCCGGGGATACTTCCCTCCGGGAGGGGGAAATCATCGCCATCGTCATCACCAATGCTCCTCTCATCAGGAGAGGGCAATCTCCATCAACATCTTCACCAGCACCATCTCATCTCCAAACCCTAGTTCATCTCTTGTATCCAATTCTTGTCTCAAAGTCCGGGATTAGTGCTAGTAGGTTGCTAGTAGTGTTGATTACTCCTTGTAGTTGATGCTAATTGGTTTATTTGGTGGAAGATCATATGTTCAGATCCTATATGCATATTATTACCCCTCTGATTATGAACATGAATATGCTTTGTGAGTAATTATGTTTGTTCCTGAGGACAAGGGAGAAGTCTTGCTATGAGTAGTCATGTGAATTTGGTATTCGTTTGATATTTTGATAAGATGTATGTTGCCTAGCCTCTAGTGGTGTTTTGTGAACGTCGACTACATAACACTTCACCATTATTTGGGCCTAGAGGAAGGCATTGGGAAGTAATAAGTAGATGATGGGTTGCTAGAGTGACATAAGCTTAAACCCTAGTTTATGCGTTGCTTAGTAAGGGGTTGATTTGGATCCACATGTTTCATGCTATGGTTAGGTTTACCTTAATACTTTTGTTGTAGTTGCGGATGCTTGCAATAGAGGTTAATCATAAGTGGGATGCTTGTTCATGTAAGAACAGCACCCAAGCACCGGTCCACCCACATATCAAATTATCAAAGTATCGAACGCGAATCATATGAACGTGATGAAAACTAGCTTGACGATATTCCCATGTGTCCTCGGGAGCGCTTTTCCTATTATAAGAGTTTGTTACGGCTTGTCCTTTGCTACAAAAAGGATTGGGCCACCTTGCCGCACTTTATTTACTTTTGTTACTTGTTGCTCGTTACAATCTATCTTATCACAAAACTATCTGTTACCACTTATTTCAGTACTGCAGAGAATACCTTGCTGAAAACCGCTTATCATTTCCTTCTGCTCCTCCTTGGGTTCGACACTCTTACTTATCGAAAGGACTACTATAGATCCCCTATACTTGTGGGTCATCAAGACTCTTTTCTGGCGCCGTTGCCAGGGAGTGTAGCGCCTTTGGTAGGTGGAATTTGGTAAGGAAAAATTTATATAGTGTGCTGAAATTTACTGTCACTTGTTACTATGGAAAGTAATTCTCTGAGGGGCTTGTTCGGGGTATCTTCACCCCGTCCATTAGAGCAAAGAGTTGCTCCTCAACCTACTGAACCTATTGAGAATGAAACTCCTTTTGAATTTCCTTCGGGTATGATGGAAAAACTACTAGCTAACCCTTTTACAGGAGATGGAACGAAGCATCCTAATGAACACTTAATATATGTGGATGAAGTTTGTGGATTATTTAAGCTTGCAGGTATACCCGATGATGTTGCTAAGAAGAAGGTCTTCCCTTTATCTTTGAAGGAAAATGCATTGATATGGTATAGGCTATGTGATGATATGAGATCATGGGACTATAAAAGATTGAAGTTGGAATTTCATCAAAAGTATTACCCTATGCATCTTGTTCATCGTGATCGCAATTATATATATAATTTCTGGCCTCATGAAGGAGAAAGCGTCGCTCAAGCTTGGGGGAGGCTTAAATCAATGTTATATTCATACCCCAATCATGAGCTCCCGAGAGTAAGGATGGCAATTTTATCCACGGATATGGATACCCGTGGATACCCGACCCGAATGGACAGAGTTTGGATACAATTTTATACCCATGAACAACGCCCGACCCCGACCCGATTAATCATGGATAGGGCATGGGTATAATTTTATACCCGTGGATATATCCAAACCCGGCTCGTAAGTGTATACCCTGTCCGCTTTTATTTATTATAATAAAAAAATCAACACAAAATTTCCTAATCCCCACCAAGTAATTACTCCACCGCTCCTTCCCACTCTCGTCTCCTCGGTAAACGACTCGTCAATCTTCATTAAGGATCTTATCATCTCCTCGATTCCTACTCCCGCGGACAATATAGCCGGCGCCGCCGTCCACATGTGGTGCCGCACTGCAGCAGCCAACTCCGGGGGCAGGTGGCTGGCCGGCTCCATCTCCATAGATCCCCCCGACTCCTCCATCTCATCTTTCCCAAGCATGCAGCAAACCACCAGTTTGTACGTGCGACAGCGAGGTGGAGCATGACGATGCAGCATGCGGCGGCGCGCACGACCAGGAGTATGGCGGCGCAGAGGCACAACAAGGTGGGCGCAGACCACGACGAGGAGTAGGGCCACGTCGTGGAGGCGATGACCATGCCAAGCAGCCAACCATCAGGGTAAGTTTTTTTGTTCCTGCTCGTGTACATCTTGTGCTTGTGCGTGGATGTGCATGACGTACTTGTTCATGAGTTTGTACTGGTAATTAGAGTAGAGAACAAGAGATCTGTAGTGGTCAATTTCTATTTTTTAGTTCGTGGCAAGAGAAAAAACAGATTTTACTGCATTACCGATCTGTAGTGGTCAATTTCAGTCAGGTTAGACTATAAATCTGTAAGTGAAATCTGACTACAAATCAGAGAACAAGAGAATATGATATTTCTAGTGGTCAATTCAAGTCAGATTCCACTTCTGTACACATGACCTGATCTATGGATATGCCTGTTAATTAGTACAATAATTTGTTTCTACAAAATCTGTCAGTTTATTTCTAAATTTCTATCAAGTGGATTGTGAATGATTAGTATAAAGTTAGAGTCTGACTGTTTAAGATTCGGTCCATGTCATGTGCTCAACTTCGTCCATGTCATCTGCTGAATAGAAGAGCTCACAATCTGTCGCTTTAGTTATTAGTTTTTTGGTTGTAAAAATTGCAATTTAGGTATCAAAATTGTACAGTTCAGACAAGATATTTGTTTCAATTAAAGCTTGTGCTCAACTTCGTCCATATCATGTACTGAAGAAAGGATCTCACAGTTCCTTCATCACTTAAATCTTGCATCAGGGGATAGCAACTCCACTCTCTTTGCGACATTTCAAAGTGTTCTTGATGATGATGAAGAAACAATGGTAACATATTCCACTCATTATAGTTGATTTTACATGGTACAATATTTGGTTCTTTATTTCCATGATTTTAATTATTGTTCTTATGATATGTTTACATGAAGGATGAGTCCGAGTCTATCATAACTGAAGCTTAGTCGGTCATGCGGTGAAGAAAGAAGATGATGCCTAGAAGAATACCTTCCTTCACTTATAATGAGAATTGTGATGTACTTATGTCTCCTGGCTGTAGGAAACTAAGGCTGATAAATTCTGTTGGGCTATTTCTATGCTATTTTGTAAGAAATTAAGACTAAGAAATTATGTTGGGTTATTCCTATGTCATTCTGTGAGGAACTAAGGCTGAGATTTTTCTACTTATGCTTATTTGATGTTCTGATATGTCATTCTATGAGAATCTGAACGCTTATTTCATCTGGTGCCCTTCTCATATGTCATTTTGTGAGAATTTGAGTCTGTATGTGAGTGGTGTGCCATGTTATGTGATTTTCAAGGTATTATGTATACGTGTTTCGATAGGACCCGATGGGTATCCATTGGTTATGGATATCCGTCGGGTTTGGACATGGACACAATTTTTTGCCCGTGGGTTTTTTCATGGATGGGCAAAGAATAACCTCGTGGATTCGGATATGGATTTGGTTTTGTTCAACCCGGGCCGAACCCGATCCATTGCCATCCTTACCCGAGAGAAATAATTATGCAAAGTTTTTATGATCGGCTTTCTAAAAACAATCACACCATGCTCGATACTTCTTGTGTTGGCTCTTTTATGATGAAGACTATTGAATTCAGATGGAATTTACTGGATAGAATTAAACGCAACTCTGATGATTGGGACCTCATCGAAGGTAAGGAGTCAGGTATGACACCTAAGTTTGATTGTGTTAAATCTTTTATGGATACCGATATTTTCCGTAAGTTTAGCACTAAATATGGACTTGACTCTGAGATAGTAGCTTCTTTCTGTGAATCTTTTGCTACTTATGTTGATCTCCCTAAGGAGAAGTGGTTTAAATATCATCCTCCCATAGAAGTAAAAGTAGCTGCACCTATTAAAGTTGAAGAAAAGACTGTCACTTATAATGATCCTATTGTTCCTACTTCTTATGTTGAGAAACCACCTTTCCCTGTTAGAATAAAGGATCATGCTAAAGCTTCAACTGTTGTTCGTAAAAGCAATATTAGAACTTATACACCTCCTGAGCAAGTTAAAGTAGAACCTAATATTGCTATTGTTGAAGATCTCTTGTCTGATAATATTGATGGGCATGTTATCCAGTTCGAAGGTGAAACTGCTAGAATTGCTAAACCTTGTGATAAAGATAAACATAGACCTATGGTAGGCGTGCCTGTTATTTCTGTTAAAATAGGAGATCATTGTTATCATGGCTTATGTGATATGGGTGCTAGTGCTAGTGTAATACCTATTGACTTATATGAAGAAATTAAGAATGAAATTGCACCTGCTGAGTTAGAAGATATTGGTGTCACAATTAAACTTGCCAATAGAGATACTATTTCACCAATTGGAATTGTTAGAGATGTTGAAGTCTTGTGTGGGAAAACTAAATATCCGGCTGATTTTCTTGTTCTTAGTTCCCCACAAGATAGCTTTTGTCCCATTATATTTGGTAGACCCTTCTTAAATACTGTCAATGCTACCATTGATTGCACAAAGAATGTTGTTACTATTGGCTTGGATGATATGGTTCATGAGTTTAATTTTTCTAAATTTAGTAAACAACATCGTGAGGAAGAATTACCTAGTAAGGATGAAATTATTGGTCTTGCTTCTATTGACGTACCTCCTAGTGATCCTTTAGAACACTATTTGCTAGACCATGAAAATGATGTGTTCATGAATGAAAGAAGGGAAATAGATGAAGTATTCTTTAAACAGGAACCTATTCTGCAACACAATTTGTCTGTTGAAATTTTAGGGGATCCTCCTCCACCCAAGGGTGATCCAGTGTTTGAGCTTAAACCTTTGCCTGATAATCTTAAATATGCTTATCTTGATGAAAAGAAGATATATCCTGTTATTATTAGTGCTAACCTTTCAGAGCATGAAGAAGAAAGATTATTGAAAACTCTAAAGAAGCATCATGCTGCTATTGGATATACTCTTGATGATCTTAAGGGCATTAGTCCCACTCTATGTCAACATAAAATAAATTTGGAAGCAGATGCCAAACCAGTTCATGATCCTCAACGACGTCTGAATCCTAAAATGAAAGAAGTGGTAAGAAAAGAAATACTCAAGCTTCTGGAGGCAGGTATAATTTATCCCGTTGCTGATAGTGAGTGGGTAAGTCATGTCCATTGTGTCCCTAAGAAGGGAGGTATTACTGTTGTTCCTAATGATAAAGATGAATTGATTCCACAAAGAATTATCACAGGTTATAGGATGGTAATTGATTTCCGCAAATTAAATAATGCTACTAAGAAAGATCATTACCCCTTACCTTTTATTGATCAAATTCTAGAAAGATTATGCAAACATACACACTATTGCTTTCTAGATGGTTATTCTAGTTTCTCTCAAATACCTGTGTCGGCTAGAGATCAATCAAAGACTACTTTTACATGCCCTTTTGGTACTTTTGCTTATAGACGTATGCCTTTTGGTCTATGTAATGCACCTTCTACCTTTCAAAGATGCATGATGGCTATATTCTCTGACTTTTGTGAAAAGATTTGTGAGGTTTTCATGGACGATTTTTCCGTCTATGGTTCCTCTTTTGATGATTGCTTGAGCAATCTTGATCGAGTTTTGCAGAGATGTGAAGAAACTAATCTTGTCTTGAATTGGGAAAAGTGCCACTTTATGGTTAATGAAGGTATTGTCTTGGGGCATAAAGTTTCTGAAAGAGGTATTGAAGTTGATAAAGCCAAGGTTGATGCTATTGAAAAGATGCCATGTCCCAAGGACATCAAAGGTATAAGAAGTTTCCTTGGTCACGCCGGATTTTATAGGAGGTTCGTTAAGGACTTCTCAAAAAATTCCCGGCCTCTGACTAATTTATTGCAAAAAGATATACCATTTGTCTTTGATGATGATTGTGTACAAGCATTTGAAATACTTAAGAAAGCATTAGTCTCTGCACTTGTTGTTCATCCACCTGATTGGAATTTACCCTTTGAAATTATGTGTGATGCTAGTGATTATGTCGTAGGTGCTGTTCTAGGGCAAAGAGTTGATAAGAAACTAAATGTTATTCATTATGCTAGTAAGACTCTAGACAATGCTCAAAGAAATTATGCTACTACTAAAAAAGAGCTTTTAGCAGTTGTATTTGCATGTGATAAGTTCAGATCTTATATTGTTGATTCTAAAGTAACTACTCACACTAATCATGCTGCTATTAAATATCTTATGGAAAAGAAAGATGCTAAACCTAGACTTATTAGATGGGTTCTCTTGCTACAAAAATTTGATTTGAATATTGTTGATAGAAAGGGAGCTGAGAACCCCGTTGCAGACAACTTGTCTAGGTTAGAGAATGTTCTTGATGACCCACTACCTATTAATGATGACTTTCCTAATGAACAATTAAATGTTATAAGTACTTCTCGTAGTACTCCATGGTATGCTGATTATGCTAATTATATTGTTGCTAAGTTTATACCACCTAGCTTCACATACCAGCAAAAGAAAAAGGTTTTCTTTGACTTGAGACATTACTTTTGGGATGACCCACATCTTTATAAAGAAGGAGTAGATGGTGTTATTAGACGTTGTGTACCTGAGCATGAACAAGAACAGATCCTACGCAAGTGTCATTCCGAGTCTTATGGAGGACACCACGCTGGAGATAGAACTGCACATAAGGTATTGCAATCTAGTTTTTATTGGCCTACTCTCTTCAAGGATGCCCGTAAGTTTGTCTTGTCTTGTGATGAATGTCAAAGAATTGGTAATATTAGTAGACGTCAAGAAATGCCTATGAATTATTCTCTTGTTATTAAACCATTTGATGTATGGGGCTTTGATTATATGGGACCTTTTCCTGCCTCTAATGGATACACACATATTCTAGTTGCTGTTGATTACGTTACTAAGTGGGTAGAAGCTATTCCAACTAGTAGTGCTGATCATAACACCTCTATTAAAATGCGTAAAGAAGTTATTTTCCCGAGGTTTGGAGTCCCTAGATATTTAATGACTGATGGTGGTTCACACTTTATTCATGGTGCCTTGCGTAAAATGCTTGCTAAATATGATGTTAATCATAGAATTGCATCCCCTTATCACCCACAGTCTAGTGGTCAAGTAGAATTGAGCAATAGAGAGCTTAAATTAATTTTGCAAAAGACTATTAATAGGTCTAGAAAGAATTGGTCTAAGAAACTTGATGATGCATTATGGGCTTATAGAACTGCATACAAAAATCCTATGGGTATATCTCCGTATAAAATGGTTTATGGAAAAGCATGTCACTTACCTCTCGAACTAGAACATAAGGCATATTGGGCTATTAAAGAGCTCAACTATGATTTTAAACTTGCCGGTGAGAAGAGGTTATTTGATACTAGCTCACTTGATGAATCGAGAACCCAAGCTTATGAAAATGCCAAGTTGTTTAAAGAAAAAGTTAAAAGATGGCATGACAGAAGGATACAAAAGTGTGAGTTTAATGTAGCTGATTATGTATTGCTATACAACTCTCGTTTAAGATTTTTTGCAGGAAAACTTCTCTCTAAATGGGAAGGCCCCTATGTTATCGAAGAGGTCTATCATTCCGGTGCCATAAAAATCAACAACTTCGAGGGCACAAATCCGAAGGTGGTAAATGGTCAAAGAATTAAACATTATATCTCAGGTAATCCCATAAATGTTGAAACCAATATTATTGACACCGAAACCCCGGAGGAATACATAAGGGACACTTTCCGGAACGTTTCAGACTCCGAAAGGAATAGGTATGTGGTACGGTAAGTAAACCGACTCCAAAACAATTTTTAAGGCAATATCTCTCCGTTTTGGAATATTTAGAAAAATAGAAAAATAAGTACCAGTCCGGGAAGGACACGAGGGCTCCACGAGGGTGGTAGGCGCGCCCTACCCCCCTGGGCGCGCCCCCCTACCTCGTGAGCACCTCGTGTGCCTTCCGGACTATGTTTTCTTGCACGTTACGTATTTTGGTTGGTAAAAATTCATTATATATTCTCCCGAAGGTTTTGACTCCCGTATCATGCAAATTTCCACTGTTTTTTGTTTTCGAGCTGTTGCTGCTGCAGATTAGAGCAAGATGTCTTCTCAAGAGTCAATCGGGGAGAGCCGGGTATCTAATCCGGCACCGGAACCAAGGGCAAACAGCGACGCCGACCACTTTGGGCCAACAACGGAGGAAAAGATGGAGGCTGACTTGATGAGAGTAGATGCCATGGAGGATCAAGAAGTCACCTCTCGCCTCCGAGCTGGGTTCATGATGGGGGAACTACAGAGCTCAGCTATTCCAAACTCGGTTATCCCTTCTAATGTTAGATTTCTTTCTTATGAAAATATGAAGAGGAGTGTCACTTGTTCTCCCGCAGCTATGCAACACCATTGGGTGCAAGGAGCTTTAGCTGTCACAGGAAAGCTTCGTAAGGAAATAATGGACCTCAAACAGCAAGTTAATAAGCTCGAGGAGGAGTGAGGGAGTCCTGGATTAGGGGGTGTTCGGATAGCCGAACTATACCTTCAAGCCGGACTCCTGGACTATGAAGATACAAGATTGAAGACTCCGTCACGTGTCCGGAAGGGACTTTCCTTGGCGTGGAAGGCAAGCTTGGCGATACGGATGTTCAGATCTCCTACCATTGTAACCGACTCTATGTAACCCTAACCCTATCTGGTGTCTATATAAACCGGAGGGTTTTAGTCCGTAGGACAACAGACACATCAACAATCATACCATAGGCTAGCTTCTAGGGTTTAGCCTCTCTGATCTCGTGGTAGATCAAATCTTGTAATACCCATACCATCAATATAAATCAAGCAGGACGTAGGGTTTTACCTCCATCGAGAGGGCCCGAACCTGGGTAAAACTTCGTGTCCCCTGCCTCCTCTTACCATCCGGCCTAGACGCACAGTTCGGGACCCTCTACCCGAGATCCGCCGGTTTTGACACCGACATTGGTGCTTTCATTGAGAGTTCCTCTGTGTCGTCGCCATCAGGAAGGATGCCTCGCCCCGTCTTTAAAGACGGCACCGTTGCTAAGGGAGTTTTGGCTGTCGGCCACACCCTCCGGCTAGGTGGTTTTCTTATGACCACATGTTCGGCTTCTACACCGACGATGACCTCTCAAGCCATCGAAAACAATCTTCATGTCAACTCAGAACTTGCTGAGCAGTTAGATCCAATAGAGCTTTCCTCCATAAACGAGCTCTTGGACCGCTTCGCTGCCCTGGGAGTCGCTACGGATTACGACCAGATCGGGCCTAAAACCAATCTGAGAAAGATTAACTCTCCCCAAGCCACTCACCACGTCGCCGTGGTAGAGGGACAGTGTGGCGACCCTTCATCTATCCTAAGGACTCGCTACATCCGGATTCCCGATCCCTCCAAGCCGGATGTCCGCGGAGGGGAGGATATCACTCAAGACCTGAACCTAGAATCAGGCGACGGACTGGATTCATTGGACGACATCCAGGAATCCAAATTTTTGAGTTCGGAAATTCCTCGGCCTCTGAGCCTCAGAAGGGGTAAGGCTTCGGACTTAATTCCACCCACCCACCCGAACATTAGCGATCTATCCCAAATCAGGCAAGAGCCCAACGAAACAGTACATCATTACTCGGCCAGATTCCTCCTGGTTATGCACAGGATAAAGGGCTGCCGCGAGGAAGACGCAATTCTATCCTTCTGCAATAATTGCACGGACAAGGGAATACTCAACGCCATAGGTCGCCGTGATATTACACGCTTTGCCGACTTAGCATCCATAGTACAAAAGTACTGTGCGATGGAAAGCGCCCGGAAAACCGAAACAAAATTTTGGGACAATCCGGCCCTTAATGCAAGCCCAGTCCGAAACAAGAGGGTGCATCATCGCCAGACACCCGGGTCAAACACCAAAAAGCAAAAAACCCTCTCCAGGGCATGGAACCGTACTGGAAGGATGGCTTAATGGACCATGTAAAATTCATAGCACATAGGACGCTATACCTACTCGCAGCCTTAGAGCATGTTGGATACTCTGGCAGGTGGCCAAGATCGGCGAGAACCTCCTAATCACGGAGACCACAGAAAGCCACCCCAGAGACTCCAATATGGTACTAACAGTCTTCGAGACCTTCGCATCAAATAATATGCGAAAAAGGACACTCCGCGGCCTTGCCGAAGTCTACCAAGTAGAAAAAGTAAACCCATGGAGTGACACGGCCATTACCTTCAACGCCAATGATGAACCTAAATTCCGAATAGCCCGAGCACCAGCCGCATTGGTCCTCAGTCCAATAGTGGACGGCTTTCGTCTCACCAAGGTACTCATGGACGGCGGCAGCGGATTGAACCTCATCTATGAGGAAACCCTCCAAAAAATGGATATAGATTGGAACCGCATCACGCGAAGCAGCACAACCTTTAGAGGAATAATCCCCAGTTGGGAAGCGCGCTGTATAGGAAAAATCACACTGGATGTGGTATTCGG
Source organism: Triticum dicoccoides (assembly GCF_002162155.2). Classification (NCBI taxonomy): domain Eukaryota; kingdom Viridiplantae; phylum Streptophyta; class Magnoliopsida; order Poales; family Poaceae; genus Triticum; species Triticum dicoccoides. The sequence goes on from NC_041380.1 coordinate 491,224,425, forward strand.
CACGCCGGACAATTACAGGTCTAAAGAAGTCACGTTCCACGCGGCCCCATTCAGCAGTGGTTATCACGCTTTGCTAGGGCGGGAAGCATTCACAATCTTCCAAGCAATACCCCATTACGGGTACATGAAGCTCAAGATGCCCGGGCCTAATGGGATCATCACTCTCGCTAGTGATCCGGATGTAGCACTCCGCGCCAAAAACAAGACAGCCGCACTGGCCCTCGAGGCACTATCCGAAGCCCTAGCAGCCGAGGAACTGACTGCGCTGCGCTCTACCGTGAATAGGGACGACGTGGTACTCGACAAAAGATCCAAGTCCACCTCCTTTAAACCAGCGGACGAAATAGTCAAATTCCAAGTCCATCCAACGGACCCCAACAAAACAGCTTCCATCAGGGCACAGTTAAACCCTGATGTCGACACCGCATTGCGAGAGTTCCTACGGGAGAACTGGGACATTTTTGCCTGGCATCCTTCGGACATGCCAGGAATCCCACGCAGGCTGGCCGAGCACAGCTTAAATATCCAAAGAGGATTCAAACCTGTCAAACAGGCTCTTCGGCGTTTTTCCGAACCTAAGAGACAAGCTATGGGAGAGGAGCTAGCAAAGGTATTGGAAGCCGGATTCATCAGAGATATAAAACATCCAGACTGGCTAGCAAACCTGGTGATGGTACCAAAGAAGGACAAATCCTGGCGCCTGTGTGTCGATTTTAAAGACCTCAACAAGGCTTGCCCAAAGGATCCCTTCCCTCTCCCCCGCATCAACCAAGTTATCGATGCCACCGCAGGACACGATTCGTTGTGTTTCCTCGATGCATATTCTGGCTACCATCAAATCAAGATGGCAGAATCAGACCAAGCCGCAACGACATTTATCACACCATATGGGCCATTCTGCTTCAACACAATGCCCTTCGGGCTCGAAAACGCCGGCGCAACATATCAGCGCATGATTCAGACATGTCTGGCAAGCTAGATCGGTAAAACAGTGGAGGCATACGTAGATGATGTGGTCGTCAAAACAAGACATGTTGAATCTCTAGTAGACGACTTGAGGCTCACATTTGATAATCTCCGAACATACGACATCAAGCTCAACCCAGAAAAATGCATTTTCGGCGTTCCAGCCGGAAAGCTCTTGGGCTTCATTGTATCCAGCAGAGGAATTGAAGCCAATCCAGCCAAGATCCGAGCTTTATCTCCCGTCTGGGAGAAAAGGCCCTCCCCCTTTACCGCCTCCTTCGGCGCACCGAACACTTCAAATGGACGGACGCAGCCACGGCCGGACTCGACAAAATAAAAGCCATACTGGCAACAAACCCAGTACTGGCCGCGCCAAACATCGACGAACCAATGCTATTGTACATCGTAGCAACACATCAGGTTGTAAGTGCAGTGCTTGTCGTCGAACGAGAAGCGGACGGACACAAATTCCCCCTTCAAAGGCCTGTCTATTATGTCTCCACTGTCCTCACTCCTTGCAAATCACGGTACCCGCATTATCAAAAGATTGCGTACGTGGTATTCATGGCATCTCGGAAGCTACGACACTACTTCCAAGAGTGTTCAATAACAGTAGCCTCGGAAGTACCACTTAATGACATTATTAACAACCGTGACGCAACAGGCCGGATCGCGAAATGGGCCATCGAGCTCCTCCCATTCGACATAACTTATAAGCCACGACGAGCCATCAAGTCACAAGTTTTGGCCGATTTCGTCGCAGAATGGACGGAGGCCGAACTCCCTAAAGAGTACGGCACATATTCAAATTGGATCATGCATTTAGACGGCTCCAAGATGTTGGCTGGACTGGGGGCTGGTGTCGTTTTGATGTCCCCCACAGGAGACACAGTTCAATACGTACTACAGATTATGTACACAGACTCCAACAATGCAGCCGAATATGAGGCCCTTTTACATGGTCTCCGGATGGCAGTATCCATGGGCATTCAACGCCTAGAGGTGCGCGGGGACTCGAACCTCGCAATGTCCCAAATAAATGGAGACTTCGACGCCAAAGATCCAAAGATGGCAGCTTACCATAACACCGTCCTAAAAATGTCAGCTCGGTTCGAAGGGCTTGAATTTCACCACATAGCCCGGGAAAATAATCAGGCGGCAGATGTCCTGGCACGCATCAGCGCAAAACGCGATGTAGTCCCCCCCCAACATCTTCTTGGAAAGGCTGTTCAAGCCATCCATAGTATGGGAAGGGGAGCCGCACAACAACAGCCCGGACCCAACCGCATCGCCCGACATCGAACATTCTGACACAACCGGCGGCTCTGCCAATGAAATAACACCCTCAGCCCACGTAATAATGGCCGTCATAGCCCTGTGGACAAAACCATTCCTCGCCTACCTTACTAGGCAGGAACTCCCCGAGGACCAAAATGAGGCACGCTGCATAGTGCGGCGATCCAAAGCCTACAAAGTCCATGAAGGAGAGCTTTATAAGAAAAGCACCACCGGAGTCCTTCAAAGGTGCATCTCCGAAGAGGAAGGGCGGGACCTCCTGGCTGAAATTCATGCCGGACTCGGTGGTCATCACGCTGCAGCTTGGTCCCTTGTAAGCAAGGCCTTCCGTACAGGCTTTTATTGGCCGACGGCTCGGGCAGATGCCCAGGACTTAGTCCAAAAATGCACTGGTTGCCAGCTCTTTGCAAACCAAAGCCATATGCCACCTACTGCCCTCCAAACCATCCCCATCACTTGGCCTTTCGTGGTCTGGGGGCTTGACATGGTTGGACCGCTTAAAGGCGGAACCCACAAGCACAAATACTTACTGGTCATGGTGGATAAGTTCACCAAATGGATAGAAGCTAAGCCTGTTAAGACGGCCGAATCCGGACCTGTGATAGACTTTATATCCGGGGTTGTACACCATTACGGCGTCCCCCACAGCATCATCACTGATAACGGCACGAACTTCACGGCCGACGAGGTAAAACTCTGGTGCAAAAACATGGACATCAAGCTCGATTATGCTTCTGTCTATCACCCACAAACCAACGGCCAGGTCGAACGTGCAAATGGTCTTATCATGAGCGGCATCAAACCCAGGTTAGTGCGGTCCCTCAAGGAATCTAACACGCACTGGGTAGAGGAGCTCGACTCCGTACTCTGGGGGCTGCGGACCACGTCGAATCGCACCACCGGATACACACCATTCTTCATGGTGTACGGCGTTGAGGCAGTTTTGCCTTGCGACATAATTCATGACTCACCTCGAGTGCGCATGTACGAAGAAAGAGAAGCTGAGCTCGATCAGCAGGACAGTTTGGACGCATTAGAGGAGGAGCATGACGTGGCAAAGGCCCGCTCCGCATTTTATCAATAGTAGGCTCGAATATATCAAAGCAGAGAAGTACGAGCCAAAAATTACAACGTTGGCGAACTAGTTCTAAGCTTGCCGGACAAAAAAAGGACAAACTCAAGCCCAAGTGGGAAGGTCCCTTCATCATCGACCAAGTCCTGACTGGTGGTGCGTACCGCCTGCGAAGTGCATCGGATAACCGACTCGAGCCGAACCCATGGAACGCCGCCCGCCTCCGAAGATTCTATGCCTAGCGCCGGGTCCCGTGTTCATCTCCTTACTCTGTCCATTTTTTATATATACCTTCTGTCGTACATTTCTCTCCTCCTCTATCTCTTCCCCTCTTATAGCCTTTAGAGGCTCACAAAGTGACGCGCTATACACGCTCAGCAAACCTGGGGGCTTCTTTCGACAGAAGCTTACTTCTACGGGCTTCACGCCCAACACATGTGTCAAACTTCCGCATGTACCTTTTATTCACCACTATATGCATCGATATGACTTAAGTTTTGGCCAAGCTGGGTTGCCTGGCTCCTGTGCTTACCCCTACGTTCCCGATTGTTCGGCTAGGCGGTAAAGGGAGCACCTTTGTGATTGTTACTGCCGGGTCAGCCGGACGTGTACCTCAGACTGGGTGAAGCCGAAAGCTAGCGTTCTTAAGGGAATATTCGGTCGGTGAACTAAAGACGATCTTTTTATTTTTTCCACGTGCCCCCAGATGTTTTTTCTGTGTTTCTCTTCGCAGCATGGACATGCACTTTAGGGCATGCCTCCCAGGGAAAGGAACCCCTAACGGAACTATTCTCCCTGGAAGATGTTTCTTACTAACCATGTAATATAACATAACTAGTCGGGCACTTGTCTGTTCACGCCACAATGACCCCTATGCCTGGTCTCCACGCATTCCCCGGTTCCTATATAACCGCATGGGAATTCGGACACACTCCGGACCGTCAGGTCCCGAGGCTGAAGCGAAAAGGTCGGCCATGAAAAATGATCTACAATCCGGCTAGAAGGCATTATAAATGTCAATTAAAATTACATAGTCATTTTGACTGACTGTACTCCTCCTTAATACCATCTAACAGGCTGTCTAATTTACAGTCCTGCTGGGAATACTTTGCGGCCAACTCCACTTGGCCGTATACTAAGCTCACAGGGATCTCCTTCCCATCAGGCCCTATAGGACCAACCTCGGCCATATGGTTGGGGTCGGCCTGTGAATATCACATCTTCACCATAGCCCAGGCCTCCCTAGCGCCTTGACGGCAGGCTGATATCTTCCACAACTGGAATCGCCGCCATGCTCCCCTCAGCTTCTCCGCAAGCTCTCCAAGACCTTCGGGTGTGGAGACGGATGGCCACAGGACTTGGGCGACGCCTCGCATCGCCTGCCGAGCTCGATCGAGCAATTGCAAGAGCTCGGGAAGAAGGTCACCCGTAGAACCGGGCATCTCCTCTGCAGGACGACCTGTTAACATACCTATGGATATTGCTCTGTTAATCAACGGCACCGCTGAACTTTCTTTTAAAAGGTTCGCTCAAGCATTTACTAAATATGCCGCGCCGAAGCCGCTGATTCTCCTTCACGAAGTCTGACAGCTGGGCACGAACATATTTTAGCTCAACGCCCAGCCGGGTGTTGGTATCTTGGAGAATGTTCTTCTCCCCCATCACCTTTAACAGCGCCCTCTCACCAGCCTTTAGTTGGCGTTCGAGGTGTTGCCTTTCCGGATTCAATCCGGCGCCATCTGCGATTTTATTTTTTAGATTTGCACACAAGTCGTGCTTCACCACATACTTATCTTTCGAAATGAATATTACCAGAGGGGGTCTCCTTAGGCTCCCCTGCCGCGGCTAGTGCGGCCCCTAGTTGGGCTTTGCACTCTTCCAGCTCCTGGGTCAGTAGGGAATTCTTTTCTGTAAGAACCTGCATTTCAAATGATCCTTAAACCAGTTATTCTAACTATTTTCAGTCTCGGGGGCTACTGCTACATATATATTTATAAAATTTTCTTACCCGTATGTATTTTACATATTGCTCTGTGGCTCTGGCTAGACCATTTTGAGCGGCACGAAGGTGTGCATCTCTTGAATTGAAGGCATCTAATGCCTCTTGGGAGAAGCAAGCGTCGCGAAGAATTGTCCAGCGACACATGTGGTTCATGGCACTTTTCACCTCTGAGTTGGTGGCAGATAAACCGTCCGCATCTTCCGTCGGAGGAACGTCCAACACACGCCTTGCTTTCGCTTCTGCCCCCGGACCAGGCCTTGGAGCCTGGCTGGTGGAGGCACGATTAGCAGCCTCTTCGGATATAGCCCGGCGAGGTCTCTTCATCCTGAAAAGGGCACGAGTGTCAAGTGTGCCTCGAAGGTATAATGACTGGGATAAAGGGGCGTGCCATACCTTCGCGTTGACACCTCGGTCCGAACTGCACCTCTTTTCTACCCATGGGGTCCTGCGGCCCCTGGTTGGTTTGTCGCTGCAGGTTTGGCCTTCTGCCTCAGAAACCTCCCCTGCAAAGTTCGGTTGCAATCAGGAAATTAAACACGCATGGATGGATCCCTGTCCGGGGTACAAGGACTTCGGTCTTAGGTACCTGGGGTGTTCGGATTAACCCTGGGTAATCGGTCATAATGGCCACCAAGGCACTGTCCTCGCTCAATTGATGGAACACTCCATCAATCAACTCCACAGATATGTCCGGATCCTCCCGAGAGGCCGGGTCGAGAGACCGTCCTGAGTCCTCAGGTTGTGGAGGCGGGCTGCTTATGTCCTTTACGGCCCGGCGCAGTTCCTGCGTTGAAGTCATCAGACTAAGTATTTAACAATGGGAACACTAAACGGATGAGCAAGTAAAAGCGACCACTTACCCAGCTTGGGGGATTGTGCATAGAGAATCCACCCTGTGGGTTGACGCGGAGAAATTCCTCCTCTTCCCCCTTGTACAAAGTGGACAAGATCTTTAATAGAGCGGCAACTGAATCTGGCCCTTTACGGCCGTAGCGGGTAGCGTCGTCCTCCCCGTTGAAATCCCACATGGGGTGGCTTCTGTACTGAAGCGACTGCACCCCCCGCATGACGCATTCGGCCATAACTCCGATCATGGTTAGTCCGGAATGGGCTAACAATCTTATTCGGCCCATAAGATAAACGATGTCCCTGTCGCTTTCCCTTTGAGGGCTCCGTGGATGCCAGCTTAGGCGCTTTTTTAAAGGAGCACTATCGAACTCTGGGAGGCCGATCCGGACAGGATCTGGCAGCGGGACGTCTTCTATATAGAACCATTCCGAGGGCCAGTCTTCGGACGCCTTCTTTGGGGTTCCGGACAGATATCCGGTCTCGGTGTTGTGCCATACTTCGGCTCCGCCCACTTGATACATTGACCCTTTCTTGGAACGGGGCACGAGGCAAAATAGTTCCTTCCACAGTCCGAAATGAGCTTCGATACCCAGAAATAGCTCGCAGAGGGCTACAAAGCCCGCGATATGCAATACTGAGGCAGGCGTGAGATGATGTAACTGGAGGCCGTAGAACTCCAGCAACCCCCGGAGAAACGGGTGGACGGGAAATCCGAGCCCCCTTATTAAGTAAGGAACAAGGCACACCCGCTCTCCTTTAGATGGATTAGGGGCATTCTCTGCTTGCTCTCCGCCGTTGTAGACGGCGAGACCTGCTTGGACCGGGACCATATAGGCCGGGGGGAGAAATCCTTTGGTCTGAAGCATCACTAGCTCACTGTGCGGAGTAGAACATCTCTCCCAATATCCAGGCTTAGGGCTAGAAGGACGAGAGGAGGAGTTGCGGCGGCTGGCCATGGTGGAATGGACTTTTGTCGGATGTGCTCTAATGAACACTCGTGGAGGGGAGAAGGTGTGGATTGGATCTAAATCCTCATCCCCTTAAAAAGGGCAACTCATTCACGCAGCTAGGGGTGTGAACGTAAAAACACTCAGACTTTTCATTTTCGTTTGACACGTGGAAAACGGCCATTATTGGGCGTAGAAGCCAAGGAGCGCAACATCTACACGAAACCAAACTTTATTCAAACAGGTACATAGAATTTGGAGGAGAACCCGCCTTGCAATGCCGAAGACAATCTGCGCACCAGACTCATCGTCATTGAAGCCTGGTTCGGGGGCTACTGAGGGAGTCCTGGATTAGGGGGTTATCAGATAGCCGAACTATACCTTCAAGCCGGACTCCTGGACTATGAAGATACAAGATTGAAGACTCCGTCCCGTGGCCGGAAGGGACTTTCCTTGGCGTGGAAGGCAAGCTTGGCGATACGGATGTTCAGATCTCCTACCATTGTAACCGACTATATGTAACCCTAACCCTATCCGGTGTCTATATAAACCGGAGGGTTTTAGTTCGTAGGACAACAGACACATCAACAATCATACCATAGGCTAGCTTCTAGGGTTTAGCCTCTCTGATCTCGTGGTAGATCAACTCTTGTAATGCCCATACCATCAATATTAATCAAGCAGGACGTAGGGTTTTACCTCCATCGAGAGGGCCCGAACCTGGGTAAAACTTCGTGTCCCCTGCCTCCTATTACCATACGGCCTAGACGCACAGTTCGGGACCCCCTACTCGAGATCCTCCGGTTTTAACACCGACAAGGAGAACCGCATCCTGAGGGGAATCATCGCCAAGAATATTACACCGACAACGAAGAAGGAAACATAATCACATGGGTATGGGCACTCCCCTTGGCAACTGCCAAGCTTGGGGGAGGTGCCCCGGTATCGTATCACCATCACAACTCCTACCTTTACCGTTTTTCTTAGTTCGATCATATTAGTAGTATCTTGATCTAGTAGAATAAAGTTTATGGCATGATCTAGTTTTGAGTTTTGCTTTTTGATCTCTCTATGTAATCGAGTCTGTGAGCTATATATAATAAAGATTAGTGTTGAGTCAAGGGCTTGATTATTTTGCCATGATCTTGGGTGAATAAAAGAAAAGAGAAAAATAATAAAAAGAAACAAAGAGTTCATATTGATCTTATTGAGAGTAATGACTTCACATAGAAAGAGTATGATGATTAAAAGTTCTTGGGAATTGGCAGACATAGCTTTGGTCATTGTTGCAATTAATAGGAAGTAATAAGGAAAGAGAGGTTTTCACATATAGATATATTATCATTGACATCTTTTATGATTGGGAGCACTCATTAAAATATGGCATGCTAAAGAGTTGATGTTGGACAAGGAAGACAACGTAATGAGTTATGTCTTTCTTATATCTGAGATAAAGTATGTTGTCATGGATCCTATAACTTGTTGAGCTTGCCTTTCCCCCTCATGCTAGCCAAATTCTCAGCACCAAGTAGAAATACTACTTGTGCTTCCAAATACCCTTAAACCAGTTTTGCCATGAGAGTCCACCATATCTACCTATGGATTGAGTAAGATCCTTCAAGTAAGTTGTCATCGGTGCAAAGCAATAAAAATTGCTCTAAATATGTATGATTGATTGGTGTGGGAGAAATAAGCTTTATACGATCTTGTGATGTGGAAGTAATAAAAGCGACGGACTGCATAATAAAGGTTCATATCACAAGGGGCAATATAAAGTGACGTTCTTCGCATTGAGATTTTATGCATCCAACCATAAAAGCGCATGGCAACCTCTACTTGCCTCTGCGAAGGGCCTATCCTTTATTATTATCTTCTACCTTATGAGTCATGGTGATCTTCACCTTTTCTTTTTCATTTTATCCTTTGGCAAGCTCAGCATGTTGGAAAGAACATGATATATATACCTAATTTGATGTAGGGGAGCATGAAACATTATTGTTGACATTACCCTTGAGGTAAAAGGTTGTGGGGCAAAACTATAAGCCCCTATCTTTCTCTGTGTCCGATTAAAACTCTGTAACCACAAGTATTGCGTGAGCGTTAACAATTATGGAGGACTAAATGATAGTTGAGTATGTGGACTTGCTTTTTAGCTCTGACATAGACTCTTTCCGATGCTACGATAAATTGCAATTGCTTCAATGACTAAGATTATAGTTTGTCGAAGCCCAATAAGGTTTATGATTTATACTTTTGCATTGTGAATAGATCATCACTTGAACATAAGTAATCATATGACAAAATCTATATATGTTACTGTTATGAGAATAATCATGATGCCTTCATGTCCGTCTTTTATTTTTATCGACGCCTCTACCTCTAAACATGAGGACATATTTATTGTTATCGGCTTTTCGCTTGAGGACAAGCGAGGTCTAAGCTTGGGGGAGTTGATACGTGCATTTTGCATCATGCTTTTATATCGATATTTATTGCATTATGGATTGTTATTTCACTTTATGTCACAATACTTATGGCTATTCTCTCTTATTTTACAAGGTTTACATAAGGAGGGAGAATGCCGGCAGCTGGAATTCTGGGTTGGAAAAGGAGCAAATATTAGAGACCTATTCCGCGCAACTCCAAAAGTCCTGAAACTTCACGGAACATCTTAAAATGAATAAAGAAAAATCCTCGCCAAAGATGAAGGCCAGGGGGCCCACACCCTTCTCACGAGGGTGGGGGGCGCCCCCCTACCTCGTGGGCCCCCTGGTGGCTCTCTGACATCCATTTTCTCCTATATGAAGTCTTTCGATGATAAAAAAGTAAAGAAGGAACTTTGCGGGACGGGACTCCGCCGCCACGAGGCGGAACCTTGGCGGAACCAATCTAGAGCTTCGGCAGAGCTGTTCTGCCGGGGATACTTCCCTCCGGGAGGGGGAAATCATCACCATCGTCATCACCAACGCTCCTCTCATCGGGAGAGGGCAATCTCCATCAACATCTTCACCAGCACCATCTCATCTCCAAACCCTAGTTCATCTCTTGTATCCAATTCTTGTCTCAAAGTCCGGGATTGGTGCTAGTAGGTTGCTAGTAGTGTTGATTACTCCTTATAGTTGATGCTAATTGGTTTATTTGGTGGAAGATCATATGTTCAGATCCTATATGCATATTATTACCCCTCTGATTATGAACATGAATTATGCTTTGTGAGTAATTATGTTTGTTCCTGAGGACAAGGGGGAAGTCTTGCTATGAGTAGTCATGTGAATTTGGTATTCGTTTGATATTTTGATAAGATGTATGTTGCCTAGCCTCTAGTGGTGTTATGTGAATGTCGACTACATAACACTTCACCATTATTTGGGCCTAGAGGAAGGCATTGGGAAGTAATAAGTAGATGATGGGTTGCTAGAGTGATAGAAGCTTAAACCCTAGTTTATGTGTTGCTTCGTAAGGGGCTGATTTGGATCCACATGTTTCATTTTATGGTTAGGTTTACCTTAATACTTTTGTTGTAGTTGCGGATGCTTGCAATAGAGGTTAATCATAAGTGGGATGCTTGTTCAAGTAGCACTCAAGCACCGGTCCACCCACATATCAAATTATCAAAGTATCGAACGCGAATCATATGAACGTGATGAAAACTAGCTTGACAATATTCCCATGTGTCCTCGGGAGCACTTTTCCTATTATAAGAGTTTTTTCCGGCTTGTCCTTTGCTACAAAAAGGATTGGGCCACCTTGCTTCACTTTATTTACTTTTGTTACTTGTTGCTCGTTAGAATCTATCTTATCACAAAACTATCTGTTACCACTTATTTCAGTATGCAGAGAATACCTTGCTGAAAACCGCTTATCATTTCCTTCTGCTCCTCGTTGGGTTCGACACTCTTACTTATCGAAAGGACTACGATAGATCCCCTATACTTGTGGGTAGCAAAGTGATGTCTGCAAGTGCTAAAATTGTAATTAGCATAGTAGTTTGATAGAAAGATAATTTGTAACGAGCAAGTAACGATAGTAGTAACAAAAGTGCAGCAAGGTTGCCAATCCTTTTGAGGCAAAGGACAGGACAAAACGGTCTTGAGGGAGTCCGGGATTAGGGGGTCTCCGGACAGCCGGACTCTATCCTTTGGCCGGACTATTGGACTATGAAGATACAAGATTGAAGACTTCGTCCCATGTCCGGATGGGACTCTCCTTGGCATGGAAGGCAAGCTAGGCAATACGGATATGGATATCTCATCCTTTGTAACCGACCTTGTGTAACCCTAACCCTCTCCGATGTCTATATAAACCGGAGGGTTTAGTCCGTAGGACAACATACAATCATACCATAGGCTAGCTTCTAGGGTTTAGCCTCTCCGATCTCATGGTAGATCAACTCTTGTAATACTCATATCATCAAGAATAAATCGAGCAGGACGTAGGGTTTTACCTCCATCAAGAGGGCCCAAACCTGGGTAAAACATCGTGTCCCCTGACTCCTGTTACCATCCGCCTTAGACGCACAGTTCGGGACCCCTACCCGAGATCCGCCGATTTTGACACCGACATTGGTGCTTTCATTGAGAGTTCCTCTGTGTCATCGCCGTTAGGCTTGATGGCTCCTACTATCATCGATAGTGATGCAGTCCAGGGCGAGACTTTTCTCCCGGGATAGATCTTTGTGTTCGGCGGCTTCGCACTGCGGGGAAACTTGCTTGGCCATCTGGAGCATATCGAAAGTTACGCCCCTGGCCGTCAGGTCAGGATTGAAAGCTTAAACTACACGGCCGATATCCGCGGAGACTTGATCTTCGACGGATTCGAGCCCCTATCTTGTGCGCCACGCGGTCACGATGAGTACGATTTAGCTCTACTATCGGACAGTGTTCAGGAGATCGCACCGGCGACCGCTACGACCCTCAATTCGGAGCCAGTTGCGCCATCCATGGACGGGTGGATAGACCCCGCCACGGAGGCCTCATCCTCAGCGGCGATCGAGCCGAACATCGACCTTACCCTTCACGAGAGCCATGTTGACAAACTGCTGGACCCTTCTCCGGCCACGGACTCCGAACCGCCTGCGCCCATTCCTATCAAATCCGATTGGGCGCCGATCATGGAGTTTACCTCCGCGGATATTTTTCAGCACTCGCCCTTTGGCGACATACTGAACTCATTAAGGTCTCTCTCTTTGTCAGGAGGATCCTGGCCGAACTATGTCCGGCAGGATTGGGATGCGGATGACAAAGAAATTCGCCGCCCACCCACCACCCACTTAGTAGCCAGTATCGATGACTTAACCGACATGCTCGACTTCGACTCCGAAGACATCGACGGTATGGACGATGATGCGGGGGTCGAAGAGGAACCACTTCCCACAGGGCACTGGACAGCCACCTCATCATATGACATATACATGGTGGACACACCCAAAGAAGGCAATGGCGACGGGTCAGCGGAGGATGACCCGTCCAAGAAGCAACCCAAGCGCCGACATCAGCGGCGCCGCTCTAAGTCCCGCCGAGGCAAAAGCGGTGATACCGGCACCGGAGATAATAGCACTCCGGATAGTGCCGAAGACAACAACAATCCCCTCCAGCAAGGTTTAGAGCAGGAGGACGGAGAAGCCAGCCCTCCTGAGAGAGCGGCATATGGAGAAGCGGAGGATGATAATTACATGCCTCCCTCCGAAGACGAGGCAAGCCTCGACGATGACGAATTCTTGTGCCAGAGGATCCCGTCGAATAAGAGCGCTTCAAGCGCCGGCTTATAGCCATGGCAAATAGCCTTAAGAAAAAGCAGCAACAACTTCAAGCTGATCAAGATTTGCTAGCTGACAAATGGACTGAAGTCCTTGCGGTCGAGGAATATAAACTCGAACGCCCCTCCAAGAGTTACCCAAAATGCAGGTTGCTACCCCGATTGGAGGAGGAAGTGTATGACGCGGCTGATCGGCCACCTCATGGCCGCGATAGAGAGGCATTCCAGCCAAAAGCTCAGCCTGCACCCCGACGCCATTCAAATAAAAAGGCATGGGGAAATACGCCAGACCTGCGAGACGTATTGGAGGACAAAGAAAAACATGCAAGATCAATCTACGGATCATGAGGGCGTGCCACTATGCGAGATGATAATCGTCATGTCGGATACAGTAAAAGTAAATCCGGCCGGGCCGAACACAGCGGGCAAGACTCACTTGAGCTGCGTCGTGATATAGCCCAGTACAGAGGCACCGCACACCCCTTATGCTTCACAGACGAAGTAATGGATCATCAAATCCCAGAGGGTTTCAAACCTGTAAATATAGAATCATACGACGGCACAACAGATCCTGCGGTATGGATCGAGGATTTCCTCCTGCACATCCACATGGCCCGCGGTGATGATCTACACGCAATCAAATACCTCCCACTCAAACTCAAAGGACCAGCTCGACATTGGCTCAACAGCTTGCCAGCAGAGTCCATTGGCTGTTGGGAAGCTCTGGAAGCCGCATTCCTCGACAACTTTCAGGGCACTTATGTGCGACCACCGGATGCCGATGACCTGAGTCATATAATTCAGCAGCCAGAGGAATCGGCCAGGCAATTCTGGACATGGTTCCAACCAAAAAAAAGTCAAATCATTGACTGTCCAGATGCAGAGGCCCTAGCAGCTTTTAAGCACAACATCCGTGATGAATGGCTCGCCCTGCACCTTGGCCAGGAAAAGCCGAAATCTATGGCAGCCCTCACGACACTCATGACCCGCTTTTGTGCGGGAGAGGACAGCTGGTTGGCTCGCAGCAATAACATATCAAAGAAACATGGTACTTCGGATACCAATGACGGCAACGGTAGGTCACGTCACAACAAACATAAGCGCCGCATTAATAGCGACAATACCGAGGATACGACAGTTAATGCCGGATTCAAAGGCTCTAAACCCGGTCAGCGGAAAAAGCCATTTAAAAGAAGCACACCAGGCCCGTCCAGTTTGGACCATATACTCGATCGCTCGTGTCAAATACACGGCACCCCCGACAAGCCAGCCAACCACACCAACAGGGATTGTTGGGTGTTCAAGCAGGCCGGCAAGTTAAATGCCGAAAACAAAGATAAGGGGCCACATAGCGATGACGAGGAGGAGCCCCGGCAGCCGAACACCGGAGGACAGAAGAGGTTTTCCCCACAAGTGCGGACGGTGAACATGATATATGCAACCCACATCCCCAAGAGGGAGCGGAAGCGTGCGCTCAGGGACGTATATGCGTTGGAGCCAGTCGCCCCAAAGTTCAACCCATGGTCCTCATGTCCGATCACCTTTGATCGCAGGGACCACCCCACTAGTATCCATCACAGCGGATTTACCGCACTGGTCCTAGATCCAATCATTGACGGATTTCACCTCACTTGAGTCCTTATGGATGGTGGCAGCAGCCTGAACCTGCTTTATCAGGACACAGTGCGCAAAATGGGTATAGACCCCTCAAGGATCAAACCCACAAAAACGACCTTTAAAGGCGTCATACCAGGTGTAGAGGCCCATTGCACAGGCTCAGTCACACTGGAAGTGGTCTTCGGATTCCCGGATAACTTCCGAAGCGAAGAGTTAATCTTCGATATAGTCCCGTTCCGCAGTGGCTATCATGCACTGCTCGAGCGAACCGCATTTGCGAGATTCAATGTGGTACCGCATTATGCATACCTCAAGCTCAAGATGCCAGGACCTCGGGAGTTCATTACAGTTAATGGAAACACAGAGCGCTCTCTCCGAACGGAGGAGCACACTGCGACCCTCGCAGCAGAAGCGCAAAGCAGCCTCTTAAGGCAATCCACTAGTTCGACAATTAAGGACCCGAACACCTTCAAGCGCGCCCGGAGTAATGGGCAACAGGACCGCCTGGCACGTTCCGAGCTCGCATAGCAATGTGCCCCCCACCTCGGCCCAAGCCAAACGGCAAAATCCGTGCCACGCGTACATAATTACCCATTAAAAATACCATGGGCACAGGTAGGGAGGGGGCACGACTATGGCACGCTCCAAGACGCGGCTTAAACCGCACTAGGGGCTTCTCGCCTTGTTATTTTTCTCTTTCAGAACTTTAATCTCTGGAAACCCTGTCCGACAGCATAATTGTCGAACACACAATGCAGCAACCAAGGAGGCAGAAAGCTACGTCACACCACAGAACTCCCAGGTGGATTACGATAACGAGTGAAATACTTGTTTTAATACTATTCCTCAGCTTGCCCTTGGAGGGGACATAGTCCTACTTTTTGCTTATCGCATTACCTGTATCATTCTGCTTTAACGCACCTTTTTGAATAAACAATGCATAGCATTAAGACTATTATTGCATTCTTCTTATATATATATATATATATATATATATATATATATATATATATATATACATCTGGGCTATTCTGTTACTAGTAACATAATATTATTCTGTTACCCTTTTTGAACTGACAATTTCAGATGGTTGTACTGATGTTTTTTGAAGCGGTTGAACTGATGCTTTCAGTTGTGTTTAACAGATCGTCTTCTTTAGTTCAAAAACTTTTTTGTAATTTTTTTGTCGGAACATGGCGTGTAATATATCGTTGGAAAGCTCTTGACAACCATATTTCAAGTATGTTGAATGTTTTTGCAAAATAATTATGGTTTAAGAGCAGTTTTGAAAAAAACATTTTTTTTTCAAAACCGAAAACGTGAATCGTATTTTGGACTCAATTTTAAACGGTTTGTCGGAATTGAGCAAATAAGATGGTGTTGGAAAGCTGGTGAAAATCCGCATCTTCCATATATGTATTGTTTTTTCTAATTCTATATGATTTAAAAGTAATTTGAAAAATGATGAAATTTTGGGCGAAATGTATTTTCACGATTTTTTGCAAACAGTTTGTCGGATTGACGAAAATGATACGGCGTTGGAAAGCTATGTAAAATGCGCAACTTTTTCGTATAGAAATGTTTTTATAATTCCTTACGGTTTAAAAACGAATTCGAATACGGTCAAATTTGATTTTGAACGCGATTTTTTTAAAAAGTTTGTCGAAATATGGCAAATAATATACCGTTGGATAGCTATCGAAAATGCAAAACTTAGTCATGTTGAACGTTTTCTCTACTTCGCAACCGTTTAAGAGTAATTTTGAATACGGGATGATGGATCCTGCTGTTTTCTCGTGTGAAAAACAGAGTAGTCGTACTCATATATATGTATGTTTGTACTGAGCTATTTTTTGTAGAGTAATTTTAAATGGTTCCGGAAAAGGGTACTTGTACTGATGCTTACATGGGTTTGTACTAAGCGTGTTTTCACTAACTAGACTTTGCTCTGTTTTTTTGGTAATATTTTTCTCGTAAGTTTTCAACGGTTTACTGTATCGTCGCCCCTATACTTGTATGGTTTGTATCATCGAACTGAATGATATTTTATTCAAAAAGAAAATGTGTTTGTTTTGTTTCCTTTTTTTAACTCAACATTTTTTTGACAACGTTGTTCTGAACTTCTCTCATTTTACGACTTGTACTGAGGTACTTACTAAGCAGGATTTTCATGGGGTTTCTTTTTTTGCTTGAACTTTACAATTCAAATTTCTGCCATTTCTTTTATTCCGAATGGACCATCGTTTTTAACTCGTACTGAGGTACTTACTACGCCCGAACTGGGGTGGTTGTCGCGTGTCTCAGCGTGTTTTGAACTTGATGATATTTTTTCATCAATTTACTGCCCATTTTTTCATCACACTTGAGAGAGTGATTAATAGGTTTACTTACTGGCCAGTAACACATGAACTCCTCAGGCAATAATACATGAACTACTAGGAACATAAATTTTCATCGAGCACTTGAAAACATAAAACATTACATAAAAAGAAGCACCGAACAGTGAATGTAAAAATAACTCCCACATCCATCATATACTGGGAGCTTCCACTTGAATAGGAAAATTTGTTTATCCCTCACCAATTAAAACAAGAAACCTGAAGAAAAGAAGTATTGGTTTCTCATTGACATAATAACAAACAGGAGCACAAAATAATAGTTTTTCATCAATGTCAGCATGATGCATCGTTGCATTTTTTGGTTGTTGTTGTTGTTGTTGTTGTTGTCTTCCTTGACTATTGAAAGTGCTCTTCTTGGTCATTTATTATCATGGCCAATAACGCCTGAAAGTGCTCTTCTAGGTCTCCACTCACCCGAAATCCCTAAAACATTAAAAATGAACAAATTTACACAACGAATATAGAAATGCACAAATGAATCTCCTCCTCAAGATCAGTGATGAAGGATGCAATAAATATCATCGACCAAATGCCAAAGCATATTATAAATGAGATACATGCTTCTCAAGCTTTAACCAAGGCAAAAAAAATGATTTTTTAATGCATTATTGGCAAGAACGGATCCAAGTCAGTACTGCTGCGATTTATTCCATCGAACCACTACGAAAGTTTCTCTATACTTTACACTTTTAACACACAAGTATCGAACTGTTTGCTGCCTTTCCATTATGAATTGATGGCGTAATACATGTTGAACTGTTATTCAAGAGCGAAATTCAGAAATACATATATATTGGCATACTCCAAACAAGTGCATTTTCAGGAACAAAACTTTCTGAATCTTCTATACAAAAGAACTTGAACAATCAGTCCAAAACATAATTCAAATTGAACGATCATTTTCCTTACCGAGTGTTAAGGAAAATGAAATTCTTTGTCCAATGACAACGTAAGAGTCACGACCAGTAATCACAAACAACACTAGCTTGACCGCCCGTCATGTGTGTGCGGCAAGGGGAGGAAATACTCTGATGCTATATGTGTAGAGACAACAAGCTCACGCATAGAAGACAATGGACGACTCACGCAGTAGGTCTTGAACTGCTCGCCTGTTGCCACCGATGGCTATGGATCATGCAAAATCCTAACCAAAAGATCACATTTATTTTCACGAAACTAATCTCTTAAACTTGCTCCATTAATCTTCAAACCTCCTACAAGAATAGTCATTGTTTTAGAGTCCACATGAATACTTACAAGCAATGATCACAAACATTTATGGAACATTCTTTTAAAAAGTTCAAGAGATTAGTTTTAAAAAGAACCCCACAAGCTGATATAAGTACATGTTAAAAGGATAATCAAGTTCATGTATGTTAACCAGGAGAAGTTCAAAAATAAACTTTTAAAAAGTTTGTATTAGAAAGATGTATTCTTCATAACATCTGGTGAGGAGGACCATACATGGAAGGAATGTAGTTGCAGCCTGCAGGACTTACCGCATGCAGGGCACACTAGTACTGATGAATTTTTCCTTGCAGTACATATCTTGGAAACCATTTAGTTTAGCTATCAACATCAGCACACATGCTCGCATGCCACAAGAGGCGCCCATGCATGCACCGGCGGACGCACATGACAAGCCCACAACATGCACACACGCGCCAATTGGCACATCAGAAGTGACCTGCACTTCATTAGATGCACCTATATGAAAAACCACTTAGATCACAATTTCCGATCAAAAAATTTACTATAGACAAAACCAAGCTGTGTGCAAGACATAATTGCAACATATAATCATCATGTATGTTGTATGGATCAACTACTAACATATATCAACAAAAAAAGATCGACAGATATACTGCATTGCACACACACACACCATATTGTTATATGTATTTTTCACGAACTGAGGATAGTTCATGTACTGAACTAGGAAAACCAGACGTGATTTCTTGCTTCAACGCATGGTTGCTATTTTTTATTTGATGCATGTTGCATTATAGAACTACCACTAGTTTGCAAGTTGAACATTTTGGTACTTCTAATTTCTTTTTTTGCATAGTTTACTGGCAGAATCTTCACGACAAAACAACACATCTGCATTGATTATGCACTACAAGAATTAACAAATAGAAAGGAAAGTGGTGAGAGATTTCATTTGAACAAAAGAGTAGTCCAAATATATCACCCAAACAGGTTCTAAGAAATTTGCACAAGCAAGCAGCACAACAGAGAGAAAGTCGTGTATGGCTATCAGGCACACCTTCTATATGTAGAAGGACACTAGTAAGGGTCTCAAGAATCAACTACATTTTTCAATCAACTCGATATTCATCAGTACTAGCATGATTTCACAAGAAATTCAATATTGTAGCCGCACACGCTCCAAACTTACAGTATACGGAGATATGAGGACGAGATGACGAAAGCTGACCTTTAGTAGATGGCAAAGAACGGCCGACGACATCAGTTGTTTTTTCCTTAAAACACACAACACTTTTTTGGAATGTATCAGTACAAGCTGAGATTTTCATCAAACTTGCTAATTAGTACTCATGTACTTACTGGGACCACACATGTCCTAATATTAGTACTCATGTACTTATTGTGGCCTGCACTCAGCTCCTTGAGCGACCGGCCACAAAACAAGAAGTTGTACTGTTAAGCAGGAGGTCCTCAACCCCGTGACTCCTCCAGCAGGCTTTTATATACCCAGAATGCATCTTCTCGTCAGTCCAATTCATGTACTGTGAACAGAGGAAGGAAAGATCAGCAAGTTCAATGTTTTCAGGCACTAAGGATCCATGAAGTTCAAAACTAGAGGAAAGGCTCTAACCTCCACCAAGTGCAGTAGCCGAGCCACGCTGCAGCAGGAGAGCGACAACATACTCAAACGGGCGTTGCTGGTGGGAACCAGCGGGATCCAGATTGTTGTTTTTGCGATGAACGGCCTGCGGAGGTGGCGTTGAACGGCCTGCGGAGGTGGCTGTGATCGGCTGGGGCGCACCTAAAGACATTCCAACATAAAAATATATATCTTAGTGTTACAAGAGATAATAGAAGCAAAGATGCATTCCGGTTATACGAGCAAATGAAAAGAAATTCAGCCATACAAGCCTAATGAGTTATTGTTGTTTGTATTGCCCAAAAAGAAATGAAAAATCACATGTAATTTCCAGGAGGGAAGAAAATTTTGAACTCTTTTGCAAGTGTATGTGATAAACAGATACAACGTATCCATTGAACTGATATGTTTTTTGTCAATGAACTTTTGTGATATAGGAACTAGAATTTGTACCAATAGTTTATGTTTACCATGTCAAAAGAAAACAACATGCATATATATTAATCTGCTAGTCAACACATCAACAAGCACGACACCAACATGCAACAATGGCTATATCTCTGATGCAAACTTAATTTGAGCAGAAAATGTTCATCTTTTGACACCTTGAAACCACTAGCTATAGTTTTTTGCTTCCAATCTTTGAACTGAGCAAAATTATGATTTTTTTGCTCCCAACCTCCTGGATATATATTTTCGAACTGATGTTTTTCTGTCATTGAACTGATGTAATTTTTATATTTCAATTTTTGTAAAATATGTAGTTGAACTTATAGATTTCCATTTGTAAGTTTTGCTCTTATAAATATCATGTGTGTTTGTTTATGTATTGAAAACGGAATACATACTGAACTTAACAATATGGAAACAAGAATACTTGCTACTTGTTCTCTCTTTGTTGCCATATAGTTAGAGCTTACAGCCACATGAGCAAAATATTTTATCATACTTTGTAATAATCTGACATATAGTATAAAACCAAACTGGGTTTTAACACATGCAATTGAACTTTTTCTGTATGTTTTTTTGAACTGATGACATATATACATGGTGAACTACAGAGCATCAATTTGGTAGTAAACAAGATTCACATTTTTAGAATCAGGAGATGGACCGAACTAATTGTTCTAGGCACGATGAACTGATTTTGCAGATAAAAATCTAGTTTCTAGGTACGGTGGACTGCAGGAGGAAAACAGGACACTTTGATTGAAAGTGACTGGTTTCTTCAATTGAGCAGGTACCCGAGCGGCGTGGTGCTAGGGGCGGCGCACAGCGGCGGACTGCTGCTCGCGACTAACTCGACCATCTCGAGGCCATGGGGTTGAACTGAGGACAGCTATGGGAGTAGGGAGCATCGAGCGCAGCGGGTAGTGGTGCATACCTAGGTGAAGCGGGAAGATTGGCTGCTTTGGGCCCAGGGGTTGGAGGCCGACTTCAGCCATGGCGAGCACCGGTGTGCGCCTACCTCAGTCGCGGAGAATCTTGCGCCTCCACACTTCCCCGCCGCGCCGGGCCCCTGCAACCATGGGCGAGATCCAGGAGGTTGGCCGCGGGCGCCATGTCCGGGGGCGGGCACAGGCGGCTTCCTGAGGCCCGAAGATGGTGGAGGTGGGGCGCAATTTTTTTCCTCTAGAGTTTGTACTGATATGAATCATTTTGCTGAACCGCTACAAATTTTTGCGTATTGAATCACTATATAACTTAGAACATCAACTCCACAATGGTTTTTCTTTGAACTTTGGATCACTTTTTTTCCTGAACCACGTGTGTACCAAGAAAAACAACAAAGGAAAAAGAAATGACAAGTATGAACGGATGCATATACACACATCAAACTGTTTCTGCATTTCATTATTATCCGGTGATATAATACATATTTAACTGCTATACCATTAGTAAATTCACAATTACATGACACTTTTTTAGAGCAATCTAGTAAGCATTGCATGGAGTACATCAAATATTGGGAGCAATTTTAACAAGTACTTATCTAATTTTGCATGTGCACAATACCACCAAGGTTGAACTTTTTGAGTTCTGATTTTTGAACCTCCCAGTAGTAATACATGTACTGAGCGGCACATGATTATGTTGTTGAGCAGCTGATCTACAGAGACAAAAAGCACTCCTATAGTGCACAGACAAAATCATGATAAAAAGTGGAAGCAAGAAGCAATCAGTAGGAGCACGTACACTTCATATTCTAAGGGGCACCACTAGGAGCACTAGCCTTTTTCTCTTTGTTGCTATACGAACAGGTGCGCACATCCTATCTTTTTTTAAAGCGTTGAAGTCTCATGGACAAAGCATCAAATGGGTTTCAGGCAATCCAGTGCTCTCTCTCAGCTATTTGCTAAATGAACATAGAACATGCCGCGGGTTTCATTTCGAACTTGCCTGGAAGTAATACTTGTACTCTAGTCCAAGTACCAGTATAATGCTTATAGTCTGTAAACAAAAAAGATGCAGAATTTACAAACAAAAAGCTTCAAATAAAAGTTAAAACAATAGAGAAACTATGAAGCAAATAGCATCAGTGATCTTCTAACTGAAGCACCATATTGTACTAATATTTTTTGTCAATGAACTTCTGCAATTTAGGTACTAGAACTCACTGATGCTATTTACTCTTTGTTTTTAAGGCATTTTCAGTACATGCCAAACATTTGTTGTTTAAACACATCCACAGGTTAAATGGATCAGTACATGATGAACAATGTCAGTTTTCAGAAGCAAAACTTGCACTGAATCGGTTAAACTTCTTTTTGCCGAGCTACTACTTTTTATATATAGCAACACTATTTTTTTGAACAGACACATTGAAGCGTTTCTGGGGTTCTTAATGAGTTGATGATAGAAAACATGTTGAACTCAAATTTTGGGCTTACAGAACTGCCAAATGTTTTGGGTTCTTCTATCAACCTTTTTCTTATCTGTTTCTGGACTCCAATCCACAATTACAATACACACATGTACTACACAATAGTGTGTATTTGTACTATTCATAACAACGGATTAACCAAAAAAATAACTAATTTATGAAGGAAAAAGTTTTTGAACTTGGTTTGAGCTTCATCTCTTCATATTTTTTGAACTCATGCAGCATGTATACCTGAACTCGCGTGACATTTTATTCAGTTGAAAGAAGCTAATTTTTGAACTCCTGCGGCTAACATACCTGGACACACGGATAGGGGGTGGAGGCGACTGCTCCAGCAAGGGCTGCGGGTTGGTCAGCTTCCCTACCGACCAGCATGTTCATGTGTTTTCTTGTTACTGTGTACACCATGTTGTTGCTCAACAACAAAATAGAGCTTGATTTATATCAACAAAGAAAAAGTTGGCCGAAAATTTTGTTCATTGCATCTAGACAAATTTATAAGTTATAACATGAGATATCCTATCAGACGCAGAACTGAAAATCACGAAAAATGTGAACTGAAAATTACGGAAAATTTGAACACCTTCAATAGATAAACTCTATTGGATCGCTTAGCTCTTTCTTGCTGCCTCCACCTGCAATTGAAAATTATTTCCATGTTAGAGCTGAGGACTGCTACGTCTCGAGCTAGCGTTGGTTTTCCTCGAAGAGGAGGGGGTGATGCAGCACAGTAGCGTAAGTATTTCCCTTAGTTTTTGAGAACCAAGGTATCAATCCAGTAGGAGGTCACGCACAAGTCCCTCGTACCTGCACAAAACGGTAGCAACTCGCAACCAACGCTTAGGGGTTGTCAATCCCTTCACGGTCACTTACGAGAGTGAGATCTGATAGAGATAATATTTTTGGTATTTTTGGTATAAATATGCAAAGTGAAAGGTAAAAGCAAAACAAGTAAACTAAAGTAATGGAGATTGATATGATGAGAATAGACCCGGGGGCCATAGGTTTCACTAGTGGCTTCTCTCAAGAGCATAGATATTCTACGGTGGGTGAACAAATTACTGTTGAGCAATTAATAGAATTGAGCATTGTTATGAGGTTATCTAGGTATGATCATGTATATAGGCATCATGTCCGTGACAAGTAGACCGACTCCTTCCCGCATCTACTACTATTACTCCACTCACCGACCGCTATCCAGCATGCATCTAGCGTATTAAGTTAAAGACAGAGTAACGCCTTAAGCAAGATGACATGATGTAGAGGAATAAATTCATGCAATATGATAAATACCCCATCTTGTTATCCTCGATGGCAACAATACAATACGTGCCTTGCAACTCTTTCTGTCACTGAGTAAGGACACCGCAAGATTGAACCCAAAGCTAAGCACTTCTCCCATTGCAAGAACTACCAATCTAGTTGGCCAAACCAAACGGATAATTCAAAGAGACTTGCAAAGATAACTCAATCATACATAAAACAATTCAGAGAAGATTCAAATATTATTCATAGATAAGTTGGACCATAAACCCACAATTCATCGGTCTCAACAAACACACCGCAAAAAGAAGATTACATCGAATAGATCTCCACGAGAGAGGGGGAGAACATTGTATTGAGATCCAAAAAGAGAGAAGAAGCCATCTAGCTACTAGCTATGGACCCGAAGGTCTGAAGTAAACTACTCACACTTCATCGGAAGGGCTATGGTGTTGATGTAGAAGCCCTCCGTGATGGATGCCCTCTCCGGCGGAGCTCCGGAACAGGCCCCAAGATGGGATCTCGTGGATACAAGAAGTTGCGGCAGTGGAATTAGGTTTTTTTTTGGCTCCCCTGGTCTAATGGGGGTACGTAGGTATATATAGGAGGAAGGAGCATGTCGGTGGAGCTCCGAGGGGCCCACGAGGCAGGGGGCGCGCCCAGGGGGGCGCCCTCCACCCTCGCGACCTCCCCAGAAACTTCTTGGAGTAGGGTCCAAGTCTCCTGGATCACGTTCGGTGAGAAGATCACATTCCCGAAGGTTTCATTCCATTTGGACTCCGTTTGATATTTTGTTTCCTCGAAATACTGAAATAAGCAAAAAACAGCAATTCTGGGCTGGGCCTCCGGTTAATAGGTTAGTCCCAAAAATAATATAAAAGTGGAAAATAAAGCCCAATATAGTCCAAAACAGTAGATAAAGTAGCATGGAGCAATCAAAAATTATAGATACGTTGGAGACGTATCAGGCATCCCCAAGCTTAATTCCTGCTCGTCCTCGAGTAGGTAAATGATAAAAAGAGAATTTTTGATGCGGAGTGATACTTTGGCATAATTTCAATGTAAATCTTCTTAATCATGGTATGAATATTCAGATCCGAAAGTTTCAAGACAAAAGTTCATATTGACATAAAAATGATAATACTTCAAGCATACTAATCAAACAATTATGTCATCTCAAAATAACATGGCCAAAGGAAGTTCATCCCTACAAAATCATATAGTTAGGCTATGCTTCATTTTCGTCACACAAAGATGTTCCCAACTTCTATACCCCCGATGACAAGCCAAGCAATTGTTTCATACTCAAATAATCTCAAACTTTTCAACCTTCACGCAATACATGAGCGCGAGCCATGGACATAGCACTATGGGTGGTATAGAATATGATGATGGGGATTGTGTGGAGAAGACAAAAAAGGAGAAAGTCTCACATCAACGAGGCTAATAAATGAGCTATGGAGATGCCCATCAATTGATGTTAATGCAAGGAGTAGGGATTGCCATGCAACGGATGCACTAGAGCTAAGAATGCTCAACAAAAGAAAACTAGTGGGTGTGCATCCAACTTGCTTGCTCATGAAGACCTAGGGCATTTTGAGGAAGCCCATCGTTGGAATATGCAAGCCAAGTTCTATAATGAAAAATTCCCAGTAGTATGAACAAGACAACTTATGAGACTCACTATATGAAAATCATGGTGCTACTTTGAAGCACAAGTGTGGAAAAAGAGATAGTAGCATTGCCCTTTTTATTTTCTCTTTTTTGGGGGCCTTTCTTTTTTCTTTTTGGCCTTTCTCTCTCTCTCTCTTTTTTGATTGGGCAATGCTCTAATAATGATGATCATCACACTTCTATTGATTACAACATAATGATCACAACTCGATACTAGAACAAGATATGACTCTATATGAATGCCTCCGGTGGTGTACCGGGATGGTGCAATGAATCAAGAGTGACATGTATGAAAATAATGCATGGTGGCTTTGCCACAAATACGATGTCAACTACAAGATCATGCAATGGCAATATGACAAAAGTAAAGCATGTCATGATGATGATGATGATGGAAGTTGCATGGCAATATATCTCGGAATGGCTATGGAAATGCCATGATAGGTAGGTATGGTGGCTATTTTGAGGAAGAAATAGGGAGGTTTATGTGTGAAAGAGCGTATCATATCACGGGATTTGGATGCACCGGCGAAGTTTGCACCAACTCTCAATGTGAGAAAGGGCAATGCACGGTACCGAAGAGGCTAGCAAATGGCGGAAAGGTAAAAGTGCGTATAATCCATGGACTCAACATTAGTCAAAAGAACTCATATACTTATTGCAAAAATTTAGAAGTCATCAAAAATCAAGTACTACGCGCATGCTCCTAGGGGGATAGATTGGTAGGAAAAGACCATCGCTCGTCCCCGACCGCCACTCATAAGGATGCATAAGCCAGGTACACTTCATGTTTCAAATTTGTTACACAACTTTAACCATACGTGCATGCTACGGGACTTGCTAACTTCAACACGAGTATTTCTCAAATTCACAACTACTCAACTAGCATGACTATGATATTATCACCTCCATATCTCAAAACAATTATCAAGCATCAAACTTATCTTAGTATTCAACCCACTAAAAAGAAAGTTTCACATATCTTGAATACCAAGTATATTAACATTAAGCAAATTACCATGCTATTAATGACTCTCAAAATAATCTAAGCGAAGCATGAGAGATCAAGTTTCTTTAAAACAAACCACCACCGTGCTCTAAAAGATCTAAGTGAAGCACTAGAGCAAAAATTATCACGCTCAAAAGGTATAAGTGAAGCACATAGAGTATTCTAACAGATTTCAACTCATACATGCTTCTCTCAAAAGGTGTGTACAAGAAGGATGATTGTGGTAGACTAACAAGCAAAGACACAAATAATACAAGACGCTCCAAGCAAAACACATATCATGTGGTGAATAAAAATATAGCTCCAAGTAAATTACCGATGGAAGTGGACGAAAGAGGGGATGCCTTCCGGGGCATCCCCAAGCTTTGACTTTTTGGTGTCCTTGTATTATCTTGGGGGTGCCATGGGCATCCCCAAGCTTTGACTTTTTGGTGTCCTTGTATTATCTTGGGGGTGCCATGGGCATCCCCAAGCTTAGGCTCTTGCCACTCCTTGTTCCATAATCCATCAAAAGAATTCACCCAAAACTTGAAAACTTCACAACACAAAACTCAATAGAAATCTCGTGAGCTCCGTTAGAGAAAGAAAATAAAAGACTACTTTAAGGTACTGTAGTGAACTTGTTCTTTATTTGTATTGGTGTTAAACCTACTGTATTCCAACTTCTCTATGGTTTATAAACTATTTTACTAGCCATAGATTCATCAAAATAAGCAAACAACACACGCAAAACAGAATCTGTCAAAAACAGAACAGTCTG
The DNA here is from genome assembly GCF_002162155.2 of Triticum dicoccoides. NCBI lineage: Eukaryota > Viridiplantae > Streptophyta > Magnoliopsida > Poales > Poaceae > Triticum > Triticum dicoccoides. The sequence continues at coordinate 491,251,768 of NC_041380.1, forward strand.
TAGTAATCTGTTACTAACGCAAACTTATGGAACCCAAAAAATTCTACCAAAATTAGACGACCTGGGCAATTTGTTTATTTATCAGCAGCAATTGGAATCACTATTTTATCACATTCTGGTGATTTTTGACAATTCGGGCACTGAGCGCAAAGATTCTGGAAATTACAGCAAGATCAAATAACTATCTTCCAAGAAGATCTAATAGGTTTAACTTGGCACAAACAATAATTAAAAGATAAAACCACATATAAACAAAATCTAGATGGATTATTTATTCCTAAACAGAACCAAAAACAAAAAATACAAAATAAAATGGGGTTGCCTCCCAACAAGCGCTATCGTTTAACGCCCCTAGCTAGGCATAAAAGTAAGGATAGATCTAGGTATTGTCATCTTTAATAGGCAATCCATAAGTGGCTCTCATGATAGATTCATATGTAATTTTATTTTCTTTCTAGGAAAGTGTTCCATGTCCTTCTTTAAGGGAAATTGGAATTTAATATTCCCTTCCTTCATATCAATAATTGCACCAATGTTCTAAGGAAAGGTCTACCAAGAATAATAGGACATGAAGGATTGCAATCTATATCAAGAACGATAAAATCTATGGGCACATAATTCCTATTTGCAACAATAAGAACATCATTAATTCTTCCCATAGGTTTTTTAATAGTGGAATCCGCAAGATGCAAGTTTAGAGAGCAATCATCAAAGTCACGAAAATCTAACAAATCACACAAAGCTTTGGGGATAGTAGAGACACTAGCACCCAAATCACACAAAGCATGAAACTCATAATTTTTAATTTTAATCTTAATTGTAGGTTCCCACTCATCATGGAGTTTTCTAGGGATAGAAACTTTCAACTCAAGCTTTTCTTCATAAGATTGCATTAAGGCGTTAACAATGTGTTTGGTAAAGGCCTTATTTCGACTATAAGCATGAGGAGAATTTAACACGGATTGCAACAAGGAAATACAATCAATTAAAGAGCAATTTTCATAGTTAAATTCCTTGAGATCCAAAATAGTGGGTTTAGCAATATCTAGATTTTTATTTCTTTCAATCCTTTTTTTATCAATTTCATCATCAGGATCTAAAAACTCAGAATTCTTAGAACGCCTTCTAGGTAAGGGAAGATCATAATCAGATTCATCAAGATTCATATTGCAAAACAAAGATTTAATAGGGGACACATCAATAACTTTCAGATCTTCATCTTGATTTTCATAGTTATTCGGTTTAGCGGCCATCTTATTGACTAAGGTGGCTTGCATATCTGAAATTTCAGCGGTCATTTTTTCAAGATGAGCAATTTGGGCTCTTACACCATCAAATTCTTTGGACATATCATCGAACTCTTTATTCATATAACTCATAAAACTCTTTTGTTCCTTAAGCTCGTTTCTAAAGAAATTATTATGCTCAAATTGCAAGACCATAAACTTCCTGACATTGTTTTCGATATCTTCTAGCCTTTTAAGGTGAAGATCACCAAAATTAGGTAAGGCCATCATGACAAACAAGCAAGCAAACTAACACACGAGCAAACAAAAGGCAAAGGGAAAGAGAGGGCAAATAAAACGGCAAGGGTGAAGTGGGGGAGAGGAAAATGAGAGGCAAATGGCAAATAATGTAATGCGAGAGATAGAGATTGTGATGGGTACTTGGTATGTTGATTTTTGCGTAGACTCTCCGGCAACGGCGCCAGAAATGGCTCGTTGACGGGAGAGTAAATCTTGACTTGACTTGGCGTAGGCCTCCCCGGCAACGGCGCCAGAAATCCTTCTTGCTACGTCTCGAGCTAGTGTTGGTTTTCCCCGAAGAGGAGGGGGTGATGCAGCACAGTAGCGTAAGTATTTCCCTCAGTTTTTGAGAACCAATGTATCAATCCAGTAGGAGGTCACGCGCAAGTCCCTCGTACCTGCACAAAATGGTAGCAACTCGCAACCAACGCTTAGGGGTTGTCAATCCCTTCACAGTCACTTACGAGAGTGAGATCTGATAGAGATAATGTTTTTGGTAATTTTGGTATAAAGATGCAAAGTGAAAGGTAAAAGCTAAACAAGTAAACTAAAGTAATGGATATTGATATGATGAGAATAGACCCGGGGGCCATAGGTTTCACTAGTGGCTTCTCTCAGGAGCATAGATATTCTACGGTGGGTGATCAGATTACTGTTGAGCAATTAATAGAATTGAGCATTGTTATGAGGTTATCTAGGTATGATCATGTATATAGGCATCACGTCCGTGACAAGTAGACCGACTCCTGCCTGCATCTACTACTATTACTCCACTCATCGACCGCTATCCAGCATGCATCTAGAGTATTAAGTTAAAAACAGAGTAACGCCTTAAGCAAGATGACATGATGTAGAGGAATAAATTCATGCAATATGATAAATACCCCATCTTGTTATCCTCGATGGCAACAATACAATACGTGCCTTGCAACTCTTTCTGTCACTGAGTAAGGACACCGCAAGATTGAACCCAAAGCTAAGCACTTCTCCCATTGCAAGAACTACCAATCTAGTTGGCCAAACCAAACGGATAATTCGAAGAGACTTGCAAAGATAACTCAATCATACATAAAAGAATTCAGAGAAGATTCAAATATTATTCATATATAAGTTGGATCATAAACCCACAATTCATCGGTCTCAACAAACACACCGCAAAAAGAAGATTACATCGAATAGATCTCCACGAGAGAGGGGGAGAACATTGTATTGAGATCCAAAAGGAGAGAAGAAGTCATCTAGCTACTAGCTATGGACCCGAAGGTCTGAAGTAAACTACTCACACTTCATCAGAAGGGCTATGGTGTTGATGTAGAAGCCCTCCGTGATGGATGCCCTCTCCGGCGGAGCTCCGGAACAGGCCCCAAGATGGGATCTCGTGGATACAGGAAGTTGCGACGGTGGAATTAGGTTTTTTTGGCTCCCTGGTCTAATGGGGGTACGTAGGTATATATAGGAGGAAGGAGCACGTCGGTGGAGCTCCGAGGGGCCCACGAGGCAGGGGGCGCGCCCAGGGGGGGCGCCCTCCACCCTCGTGACCTCCCCGGAAACTTCTTGGAGTAGGATCCAAGTCTCCTGGATCACGTTCGGTGAGAAGATAACGTTCCCGAAGGTTTCATTCCGTTTGGACTCCATTTGATATTCTGTTTCCTCAAAATACTGAAATAGGCAAAAAACAACAATTCTGGGCTGGGCCTCCGGTTAATAGGTTAGTCCCAAAAATAATATAAAAGTGGAAAATAAAGCCCAATATAGTCCAAAACAGTAGATAAAGTAGCATGGAGCAATCAAAAATTATAGATACGTTGGAGACGTATCAAGGACAGAGATAAAATTTTGGTGAAAGCCTGGCACAAAGCACTTGACAGGAGCAAGCACATACCTCGGCCCTGTCCTCATGTACGATGTACACTTTGGGATGGTTTTGAGAACGACCATGAGTGGTGAGTGTGAACGGCCTGTGGTGGTGGCTGTGGACGGCCAGCATCGTCTGTGTGGGTCTGGTGGGCCTTAGAGGCAAGCTGTCACAGGAGGTCGTTGACGGCGATTTGTGCCGGCAGGGAGCCATGGCTGTTCTGGAGATCAGGAGTTGTCAAAGGAGGCAGACTCCTGAGTTGCAGCATCGAACGACTTGGCGCCATCTCGTTGAACGGCCTGGGGTGGCGACAGTGAACGGCCGGGGCGTTGCAGCGATGAAGGCTCACCAGCGGAATGAGGTAGCATGGTGGAGGGATTGGAGTGAGCCCGGCCACGAGCACAGTCGCCATGAGATGAACTGGACGAAGTGCTGAACATCAATGGAGGTGAGGAGGTGCTTGGCTGGAGCAAGGCGGATAAAGGAGAGATAGCGGCGGTGCGGGGAGGATGTCGTTCGGGTGGCCCTGGTGGCGATGGATGGTTTTGGGCGGCGCGATCTGGGGCAAGGCAACGGCGACAGCTCGATCTGTGGTTGGAGTGCGGGGCGATGGCTGGATCCGAGGGAGAAGGTGGGGAGCGGCGGCCGGATCCAAGGGAGAAGTTGGGGCGGCGGCCGGAGCTGAGGGAGAAGGTGGGGGCGGTAGCCGGAGCCGAGGGAGAACGTGTGGGGCAGCGGCCGGAGCTAAAGGAGAAGGTGGGGACAGGGATGCG
>NC_041380.1:491256132-491262678 GCF_002162155.2 Triticum dicoccoides
GGGGGAGACAGCGGCGGCGCGCTGGGGTAGGGGGAGGCCGTGGCGGCGCGCTGGTGAAAGGGGAGGTTGCGACGGCGCACTGGGGGAGCGGATCAGGTCGGCGGGGTAGTTTAGGTGTGCTTTTTTAGCTGGTAGTTCCTCGGATCGCTCCTTATAGGGGCGAGGGGTAACAGAATAATATTCTGTTACTAGTAACAGAATAGCCCTGTCCTATATATATATATATATATATATATATATATATATATATATATATATATATATATATATGTTCATTCATGACATCCAGCACCCGTACACTCTGGTACGGCCAATATGCTAGGGGCTTAAGCATACCCCATCATACGGCGTGAGAAGTCCGAACACTTATGACAGTGCGGCACCCCGAACTTATAGCATTATATGCATCAGCTTCGAATCATGTCTTGGGTCAATAGTTGGGTTTGCCCGGCTCCCATGTTTTGGTACCTTACGTTCCTATATATCGGCTAAGGTAGCACTGGGAGAACTACTGCGATTGTGCCCCAGTTCTGCTGGGCTAAGCACCTCAGTAGAGAAAGCTAAAACTGACTGTCATAATAAGGCGAGAGATTGGTCGCTGTTCGAGAGGTTTCGAGTCCCTAAAGACTTATGCCGCTTAGAGTGAGGAGTCGGCCCTGTCCGGCTTAAGGCGTGTATCGCGCCCCAAATTCGGCCTTCCGAATACTAGGGGCTTCGCCGAAATTTAAAATTATAGAATTCTATGGCTAAGTGAGAGTGATAACGCATTATAGTCCGATTGCCTTGTTCGTTGTGCTGAGCACCTCCCTCGAAGGACCCAACAATGGGAACAAGAGTGCTCAGGTTTATCCCGAACACCCCAGCACTCGTGGCGTGGGGGCAGCAGCCGATGACTAGCCATCTCTCAGATTTGATAAACAGCCGAACAGAAGGTAATATTTTAAATTCAGACAAGCGTTGCATAGCGCATATGAACAAGTTTTCATAAATACAGGATTACACGAGCAAGTTCACTCAAATATTACATCTTTTGTACACTCGTCCGCTACGAGACGGGCACCCTTCAGGACACCCTCATAGTACATCTCGGGGTGGCGATGCTCCTTGCCCGCCGGTGGCCCTTCCTTAATCAGCTTCACGGCGTCTAGCTTGGCCCATTGCACCTTCACACGGGTGAAATCCCGACGTGCACCTTCGATGCAGATGGACCACTTGATGACTTCCAGCCGTGGGCAGGCATCCACAAGCTGCCTCACCAGGCTGAAGTAGCTGTTGGGAAGGGCGTCGCCAGGCCACACCCGGACTATAAAGCCCTTCATGGCCTGTTTGGCCGCCTTGTGTAGCTCAACCAGCTGCTTTAGCTGGTCGCTCATAGGCACCGGGTGTTCGGTCCCAGTATACTAGGCCCAGAACAACTTCTCCGTTGAGCTTCCCTCCTCGGCTTGGTAAAACTGTGCGGCATCCGACACGCTGCCGGGCAAATCTGCGAATGCTCCTGGAGAGCTCCGGATTCGGGTAAGTAACAAGTAATTTACTTTCACATGCTTGCTTTGCATATAGAATGCCTTACCTGCCGCTATCTTATTCATCACATCAATCTCCTGGAGGGCCTTTTGGGCTTCGGCCTTGGCAGTCTTTGCGCTCTCAAGGGCCGCGGCAAGCTCAAACTCTCGCGTCTTCAAGTCAAGCTCCAACGCCTCGTGCTTCGTCATGAGAGCGTGGAGCTCTTGCTGCACCTCGCCCACCCGAGCCTCCTGCCTCTCCCGCTCGGTGCACTCCTTGGACGCTTTGTTTTCGGCCTCGGATAGCGCTTGCTTCAGGGTCGCCACCTCGAACGCGGCCCCTGGCAAATTTACGATGATCCTCTCATTTTGCAATCACATTCTTTATATATATATATATATATATATATATATATATATATCCATAGAATAGGTACTACTTACCTTTGTTCTCCTCGAGCTGCCTCTTAGCAAGGCCGAGCTCTTTCTTGGACCCTTCGAGGTCCTGCTTTAGTACGGCGACCTCCGCAGTCAGTGCGGCAGAGGTCAGCAGCGAAGTCTGCATACGCATATAGACATACTTATATTAGACTCCTGCGATATTGTTTGATCCTCTATTCGGCTTTTCTTTGTGAACACCGAACAGAGCATCAGGGGCTACTGTCTATGCGGTAATATTTTTCCTATATTTTAAATACTTACCTCAAAGCCTATTAGAAGGCTGGCACATGCTTCAGTTAGTCCGCTCTTGGCGGACTGAACCTTCTGGACCACCGCACTCATAATAGTGCGGTGCTCTTCGTCGATGGAAGCACTGCGAAGCGCTCCCAGCAGATTGTCCAGTGCCTCTGGATGGACAGAGGTCACCGGCACAGGCGTCTTGCCCCTTTTGGAAGGAGGCCGCCTGCCCGAGTCCGGAACCGTTGGAGGTTCCGGTGCGGTGTTTGGCTGAGGGCCGAACTCGGAGCCCTCGGGAGCCTTGCTCCCTCTGCTCCCGGAGTCCGGAAGGTCGCCTTGAGGTGCCTCCGGGACTGTCTCCCCTCGACCTGGTGCCTCCTGAGACAACACCTCGGCGTTGTCCGTAGGGCAAGGGGAGGTGGCGGTCGGAAGTGGATCGCTATCCATATCCGACGAGTCCAGGGAGCCGTCCGACGATACGGGCTCGGGGCGGTCTGCATAATCATAATTCAGCGTTAGGAGAAGCAGTGCGACAAAGGTATGCTATGAGTTACTCTGGCATCCAAATACTTACGACTTTGCCAGGGGCTTGGCCCTGAGCAGCCACTCGTCTTCGCCTTCGGCGGCGGTGGTAGAGTAGTCCGGAAGGAGAGTCCTTCCCTTCTTGGACCCGTTGGCCCCCCCGGTTGGGGAGGCCTTCCTTTTCCTGTCTCCCCCGACTGGAGGGGGGAAATCTTCATCTTCCTCCTCGTCTTCAGGGGAGGAGGGCGTCGCGGAGTTATCAGATGATGAGTCTGATAACACCTGGCGTCGGGAACTCTTTCGGGTTCCCTTGGCCTTCTTGGTCTTCTCCGGCACCTTGTAAGGAGCCGGAGTCAGCATCTCCGTCAGGAGAGCGTCCGTAGTGTCTTCGGGCAAAGGGGCCGGACAGTTAATCTGCCCCGACGTCTCCACCCAGTCCTGTCAAATGCATGGAGCTCATACCCCGCACATGATTAAGCTAGGGGAAATAAATATCCTACCGGATGTATAGAACTCACCGAATGCGCTAGGCGCTTCGCGCTTAGCCCGCGGTCCTCGGTGAGAGAGGGAGGGACCTCGGCGCCCTTGAACAACACCCTCCAGACGTCCTTGTGCATCGTATCGAAGAGCTCGCTCAGAGTCTGCTGCTGGGCCGGGTCGAACTCCCACAAGTTGAAATCCCGTTGTTGACACGGGTGGATCCGGCGAAAGAGCATGACTTGGACTATGTTGACAAGCTTGAGCTTCTTGCTTGCCATATTCCGAATACATTTCTGGAGTCTGTCCAGTTCCACCGATGGACCCCAGGATAGGCCCTTCTCTTTCTAGGAGGTGAGCCGCGTGGGGATTCCGGATCGAAACTCGGGGGCAGCCGCCCAGTTGGTGTCACGCGGCTCGGTGATGTAGAACCACGCCGATTGCCACCCCTTTATTGTCTCCACGAAGGAGCCTTCAAGCCATATGACATTGGGCATTTTGCCCACCATGGCTCCGTCGCATTCTGCTTGTTGGCCTCCTACCACCTTTGGCTTGATATTGAAGGTCTTTAACCACAGGCCGAAGTGGGGCCGGATGCGGAGGAAAGCCTCACACACGACGATGAACGCCTAAATGTTGAGGATGAAGTTCAGGGACAGATCATGGAGGTCCAGGCCATAGTAGAACATGAGACCACAAACGAATGGATGGAGGGGAAACCCCAGTCCGCGGAGGAAGTGGTGGAGGAAAACTACCCTCTCATGAGGTTCCGGGGTAGGGACGATCTGCCCCGTAGCGGGCAGTCGATGCGCGATATTCGCGGCTAAGTATCCGGCACCGCGCAGCTTTTTGATGTGTCCCTCCGTGACGGAGGAATCCATCCACTTGCCTCCCGCTCCGGACATGTTTGGAGAAGGTTGAGGATAAGGATGTGGACTTGGGCGTTGGAGCTCGAGTACGCGAGGATGGATGAGCAAGGAGGAAGAAGGCGTGGGTAGAAGAGGGTTAAATCTTATCCCTTTATAAGAGCAGACTAAAATATGCTCCCCCACTGGCCTGGTAAAACTAGCTTATCCCCCAAGCACCGTAATTGATGGCGCGGTTGGGTTACCCACGTCCGTATTGATGAGAATCCCGTAATAAAGGGAACACGATCTCTGCTTTGACAAGACGTGTCAAGAAACCGCCTCACGTTATGTGCGGGGCTGGTTAAGGAAAAACGGTTCGAGTAATCGCCGAGCCATGGCATGATGTCATGTTGCCAAAACGTGTCAGCAGATTGGATTTGTGGAAATATTATTCTCTCTACGGTGGTATGTGGAACTTATTTTGCAGGGTCGGGCACTATCTTTCATTCAAAACTCTTCTGTGGTATATCCGGAGGAGGAACCCGCCTTGCAATGCCGAAGACAACACTGCGTGCCGGACTCATCGTCATTGAAGCCTGGTTCAGGGGCTACTAAGGGAGTCCGGGATTAGGGGGTCTCCGGACAGCCGGACTCTATCCTTTGGCCGGACTGTTGGACTATGAAGATGCAAGATTGAAGACTTTGTCCCGTGTCCGGATGGGACTCTCCTTAGCGTGGAAGGCAAGCTAGGCAATACGGATATGGATATCTCCTCCTTTGTAACCGACCTTGTGTAACCCTAACCCTCTCCGGTGTCTATATAAACCGGAGGGTTTAGTCCGTAGGACAACATACAATCATACCATAGGCTAGCTTCTAGGGTTTAGACTCTCCGATCTCATGGTAGATCAACTCTTGTAATACTCATATCATCAAGAATAAATCGAGCAGGACGTAGGGTTTTACCTCCATCAAGAGGGCCCGAACCTGGGTAAAACATTGTGTCCCCTGCCTCCTGTTACCATCCGCCTTAGACGCACAGTTCGGGACCCCCTACCCGAGATCCGCCGATTTTGACACCGACAGGTCTCTTATGATAAGCAAAGTGTTCTTGAGGGTACACAGGAATTTCATCTAGTCACTCTCATCATGTTGGCTAAATTCATGTTCGATACTTTGATAATTTGATATGTGGGTGGACCGGTGCTTAGGTGCTATTCTTACTTGAACAAACCTCCTACTTCTGATTAACCCTCCTACAAGCATCCGCAACTACGAGAAAAGTATTAAGAATAAATTCTAACCATAGCATTAAACTTTTGGATCCAATCGGTCCCTTACTGTGACGCCCCAAGACCGGAGCTTCAGATGCCTTCCAGGGTTTCCGGGTTTTCGTCGTGTGATTTGTTTGGTTCATTGCATTCATCTTTGCATCATGTCATAAATCTTTTGCATCTCAACTAAATAAATTGCATGGATCTTCGGTCCATTTAAATCGAGGGAATTCACATGGTGATTCTCTTTAAAAAAATATCCTCCCAATAGTAGGGAGCTATATTAAACATTTCATTAGTGTGGAATTACCTTGACACACTTGCAAAATAATTTCCCATGCCTTTGTCACATGCATCATCTCCTTCTCCTTTCCTTCTTCTTTCTTTCATTTTGGCAAGTGTCCTTTTGTCCTCCTCCATAAATGTTCATTCTTTTCCTGGTGCTAATTCTCCATGCCTAAACCCTCTCTGTCAAATTTCAACTCCTTTGGAGTTGTTTTGGTTAGGTTCAAAAATGCGTCAAGTTTGAATCATATTTAAACTTGTTTTATTTTTCTACCTCTAAAAATGTCCAAACCAATTTTATCAAATAGGGCATGAATTCTAGGTCATGAGGATATTTTTATATTTCTCATACACCTCTCCTTTTCCCCTGTGATTTTCTCTTTTTTATCTGCATGAAGAAAAATAGAGAAAGAGGAAAAGCAGCTTCGGTCCAGCCACAGCCCACCTGGGCCTCTCCACCCCCACCGGCCTGTTAGACCTCCTCCCAATTGGGCCTCCCGCGCCGGCCCATCTGATCCTAACCCTAGCCCGACACCCTCTAGCGATCCCATCGCTCTCCCTCCGCCGCCAGGAGACCCTCGCTCGACCTCCTTCTCTCGGTCTCACTCTGGTGCCCGACCCCATCTCTCCCTCGCAGGCGCGACCCCCTTCTTCTCCCGATCTCCCTCTCGGTCTCTCCCTCGCTCGAGCCCTCCAGGCTCCTCCCTCCGCCCGCGCCACGACACAGCTGGGCCCCTGCTCCAACGCGGTTGCGCCTCAGCGCCGCCGTCCTCCATGGCTGCTGCCGGCGAGCCTCTGCTCTGCTGCACCTGCCTCGACCTCCTCTGCTAGGGCAAGCAGCGCCGCCCCATCGACCCGCCTCGTCCTCGCATCATCGGCCTCTCCTTCTTCCTCCCGTGCGCCTCCCTCTCCTGCAAGGCCGCCCCTTGCCTTGCCACAGCCGAGCTGCGCCACGGCGCC
>NC_041380.1:491316991-491405509 GCF_002162155.2 Triticum dicoccoides
CCCCACCGGCCTGTTAGACCTCCTCCCAATTGGGCCTCCCGCGCCGGCCCATCTGATCCTAACCCTAGCCCGACACCCTCTAGCGATCCCATCGCTCTCCCTCCGCCGCCAGGAGACCCTCGCTCGACCTCCTTCTCTCGGTCTCACTCTGGTGCCCGACCCCATCTCTCCCTCGCAGGCGCGACCCCCTTCTTCTCCCGATCTCCCTCTCGGTCTCTCCCTCGCTCGAGCCCTCCAGGCTCCTCCCTCCGCCCGCGCCACGACACAGCTGGGCCCCTGCTCCAACGCGGTTGCGCCTCAGCGCCGCCGTCCTCCATGGCTGCTGCCGGCGAGCCTCTGCTCTGCTGCACCTGCCTCGACCTCCTCTGCTAGGGCAAGCAGCGCCGCCCCATCGACCCGCCTCGTCCTCGCATCATCGGCCTCTCCTTCTTCCTCCCGTGCGCCTCCCTCTCCTGCAAGGCCGCCCCTTGCCTTGCCACAGCCGAGCTGCGCCACGGCGCCGACCAGTGCTGGCCTCGACCTCCTCGCGCGATGTCAAGCTCCTGGAGCTGCTGCTGCTCCCTGCATCGCCGCGCACTTGCTGGCGCCTTCAGCAACCCGAGGAGTCCGTCCATGGCCTCGCCCCTTCCCCGCGCCCGTTCTGCTCCAGTCGCCGCCGACTTATTTGCTGTCGCTGCTGTTTTGCTTTTGCCGCTACATCTCCGAATGTCCCCGTTGTCCGCAGGCGACCACGCCCGTTGACTGCGATGCGTGCTACTGCCGTTGTTTCTTTCCCCTTTTCAAATGAACGAGCGGCGCCTTTGGGGGTTTGCGCCAAGTTCCGTTTCAAAAGGTTCAACTACATCCTATGTGGACTTCGACAAGTTCCACGACGTCCGTCGATCGCCAAGTACCCCTTCGGATACGCAAGTCCCTCGAAGATTCACCGATGCCAAGTACCACACGGAAACGCCATGTTCCCCTACACGCGAAGACGCCAAGAGCGTTTCGGGATTCACCAAGTACCGCTACCGATGGCTCGAACATCTACGAAATGTGTACCGCTACCATCGCAAGAATCGAGACCGACAAGTCCGAAGATGCAAGTACCTCTCCGAAACATATACCACTACCGTCGACGAGATCATGAGAACCTCTACCGTCGACCCTAGAGCATGTGTGAACGACTACTTCCACTACCGCCGTCGCGAGAACGCCTACTTCCCTCTACGAACTTGATCCGTTCCGATAAATGCACGCTTCAAAAGGTATAACCACCGAGACGCCGCCCGTGGACCGAATGCATGCGATGTTTGAGATGCTCGTGTTTGCACCGTGTCCAAATTGTCACTCGTTTCCTTGCCGCCAACTCGTGGGACACCCGGAATCCGGGATCACCCCACCATCTCTAGCATGTTCCGTACATCCACACCCTTGCTTCCTTTGCACCGGTATCTCCGTGTGCTACCGGAACCGATATGGTGTCGTGGCATCATTTTCGGATTCGTCGTCGTGGCCCTTTTTCTTTCCACCACGGTGACAAATGTTTTATAATGCTCATGTCAACTTTTTCATAAAAATTGCATAAACTTGAACATGTCATCCGCATCATGATAATAACACTAAGAATGTTTAAAATTGTTGTTTGCATTAAATTACTAATGCATATGGGGATTTACCGGGTTTGTTGTTTCTTATATCCGGACCCATTTAAATTGTTTTGATGGTATAGTTTTGTTATGTTTCACCTCTTGACATGCTTAACAACATTTAATATTGGTGAGTACATAACCGAGAGTGAACTAACTAATTGATGTGGTGTTCCGTCAATATGCAACTCGTTGCATATTGGGATCCACTTAACTTGTAGTTTTGTTTGTGCACTTTGCCATGCCATGCATATTTAAACCGGACATGCATCATACTTGATTGTGCATCATGCCATGTTTATGTGGTGGTTGTTTACTATGTTGTTTGCTTCTTTCTGGTGTTGCTTCTTCGGGTTAGTTTCGATAACGTTGCGTTTGTGAGGATCCGTTCGATAACGTCCGTTTGTCTTCTTCATGGACTCTTCTTCTTCCTTGGGTTAGGCCAGCCCAAGGGTCATCTTTATTTTAACACCCCCCCCCCAGGCCAGTGCTTGTCTAAGTGTTGGTCCGAACTAGAGTCCTTTGCAGTGCCACCTCGGGGAAACTTGAGGGCTGGTTTTAGTTGTACGGAGCACTCATCCGGTGTTGCCCTGAGAACGAGATATGTGCAGCTCCTATCAGGATGTCGGCGCATCGGGCGGTCTTGCTGGACTTGTTTTACCATTGTTGAGGATGTCATGTAACCGGGATGCCGAGCCTGATCGGATTGTCTTGGGAGAAGGAATATCCTTCGTTGACTGTGTGAGCTTGTGATGGGCTAAGTTGGGACACCCCTGCAGGGATTTGAACTTTCGAAAGCCGTGCCCGCGGTTATGGGCAGATGGGAGTTTGTTAATGTCCGGTTGTAGAAAACCTGAAACTTATCTTAATTAAAATGCATCAACCGCGTGTGTAACCGTGATGGTTTCTTTCCGGCGGAGTTCGGGAAGTGAACACGGTGTTGGAGTTATGCTTGACGTAAGTAGTCTTGGATCACTTCTTGATCATAGTTTCCCGACCGTGCCTTGCCTTCTCTTCTCGCTCTTATTTGCGTATGTTAGCCACCATATATGCTAGTGCTTGCTGCAGCTCCACCTCATACCTTTTACCCTTCCTATAAGCTTAAATAATCTTGATCGCGAGGGTGTGAGATTGCTGAGTCCCCGTGACTCACAGATACTTCCCAAAACCAGCTTGCAGGTGGCGATGACAGCTTGCAGGTGACGCAACCAAGCTCATGAGGAGCTCGATGGAGTTCGTGTTTGTTATGTTGTTTCATTTCCAGTTGATCAGTAGTGGAGCCCAATTGGGGCGATCGGGGATCTATAGCATTAGGGGTAGTCTTCTTTTATTTTGGTTCCGTAGTCGGACCTTGATTGTATCTGGATGATGTAATGTTATATTTATGTATTGTGTGAAGTGGCGATTGTAAGCCAAATATGTATCCCTTTCCTTATTCATTACATGGGTTGTGTGAAGATTACCTCTCTTGCGACATTGCCTTCAATGCGGTTATGCCTCTAAGTCGTGCTCCGACACGTGGGAGATATAGCCACATCGAGGGTGTAACACTTACGGAATAGCGCATCAACTGGGGTTTAAGCTTCTGTCACTCTCGCAACCCATCATCTAATTGCTACTCCACAATGCATTCCCTTAGGCCCAAATATGGTGAAGTGTCATGTAGTCGACGCTCAAGAACAAAAGTAACTAGTCACAAACGATAAACATGCTCATGATCAGAGGGGTATTAAATAGCATATTGGATCTGAACATATAATCTTCCACCAAATAAACCATATATAATCAACTACAAGATGTAATCAACACTATTAGTCACCCACAAGCACCAATCTATAGTTTCGATAACAAGATTGAACACAAGAGATGAACTAGAGTTTGAGAGGAGATGGTGCTGTTGAAGATGTTGATGGAGATTGCCCTCCCCAAGATGGGAGAGTTGTTGATGATGGTGATGACGATGATTTCTCCCTCCGGGAGGGAAGTTCCCCCGGCAGAATCGCTCCGCCGGAGGGCAAAAGTTCTCATGTCCAAGTTCCGCCTCAAGGCGGCGGCGCTCTGTCCCAAAAGTCCTCTCCTTATTTTTTCTAGTCAAAATGACTTATATACCAAAAGATGGCCACCGGAGGTCGGCCTGGGTGAGCACAACCCACCAGGGCGCACCTGGGCTCCCTGGCGCGTGATACGTCACTGGTGCGCGTCGGTCCTAAACAAACGGTTTAAAACCCCTTTCCACGACGGCATCTGGAACCATCACCAAGTGAATGTGGGCGATAGGGGGGTCCTTCCCACATGACCTATAAACCGTCGGGGATATGCCCTCCTAGCACACACGTTCGACAAAATGAGGTCGTGTGCGACGGGTGAACGCTCAAATACAGAAATACGTACAGTAGAGCTAAAAAATACAATTATACGATGAAATTGTTTCCGGTCGCAAGTACATCCCACATAGTCAGTCCCCGCTAAACGTTTCCGTTTGTATGTACATCCCACACAGTCGCTCCAAGGAAAACGTTTCCGTTCACAAGTACATCACACACATTTTTTCCCGTTAAATCGTTTGTGATAGCGTTGCCATTGCACACGATATTAATAATTTTATCGTTTGCGTTATTGAATGCATTACACACGGTGTGTAGAAAGAAACTGTGTGGCAAAGGATGTCCATCACACACAATTTTTATGTGATAAACGTTTGCGCAAGGTGGCCTAACGCAAACAGTTTTCAAGAGAAAGTCGTGTGTGCAGTGGAGATTGATCGCACATGTTGTGGATCCTAGAAATGTTTCTGATCTCCACGTATACCGTAGACGTTTCGCATTCGCAAACCGTGAGCAGTGTAATCCCTATTTAATCCATAATGAATCCAATTAATCCCTAATTTAAAAATCACATGTTGTGAATTTGAAAGTAGGCAATCACTTATTTCTTATCCAACCATGTTTATTACAAATATAGGTTCAACCACGAATCCATAACTCCATGCACAGGTACATATACTGAAGAACTACAGAAGCACCAAGTAAAGAATGATGAACCACAGTTGTACTAAAGACTGTAAAGAGAGAGGTGAAAGACATTCTGGTTGCTAAAGAAGGTGAAGAGAAATGCCCATATTGTGCCCTCCTCCATGCGTAAGGCGCGCACGACTCTAGGCCAACCCCTTGTGATGGCTGCCCGTCCATCCTTCACTGTCTTCATTAGGACTTCTCAATGCTCATTGTAGTGTGGATGAAATACTTTAACATTTATTGCGTGTCAACCAATCATGTACTTTGCGAGGTAATCTTGAGTGAACTGCTTCGGGAACCACTGGGAACGAAAAAGATTCAGACATTGCTGTCTAACAACTCATTATAGGCAGTAAAAAGAGAAGGTTGCGGAGTTTGTAGTTACCGTCCTACAGCTCACTGTTGTGTTGGATAGAGCATAAATAAATAATTTCTTGCCACCATTCATATCTTTTTGCTAATAATCCTTATCAGTTTCCTCACTTGATGCTTGTTCATCAATATCTCATTGCCCCATACGCAAAAAGGGTCGATGCGTGGATCCTTGCCAAGGGCATATGTACCTACAAGAAACAAGTCAATATTAGAAGCTAACTAGTGTCCAGGCCTGGATCTATATGCACTACATTATGGAACGACGGGGGAGTACAAGCCGAGGGATGAAGCTAACCTCGGCGGAAAATGGTGGCCACACTCCCATTGATGTCCTGCATAAGTAGTGGAAAGGCATGATAAGTACAACAATCTTAACATCAAACAAATATAACAAAGGTAAACAACATCATCTCCAAATGATAGCTTGAATGTGTTGGTTTCAGCATGTTGTTAAAGCAGATATAAAATGGAAGGCAATGTTACCGACAGCAGGCTTAACAGCCATCAAATATGGCAATTCAAACTGGTATTGTTGAAAATGAATAGAACGTAGGTAATGCTTAAACATCACACTGGATAAATGTGTAAAACTGAAAATAAAGGGCATGTGTTAACTACACTAGGAATAACTAGAACCAAATATAGCCGCTCAAACTAGTATTGATGTAGTCGAGCGGCACAGTTCTGACTTGCACATAATGAACCACACATTGTGAATGACTGAAATAAACAAGGCATAAATTACCAGTATAACAACCAAATATAGCCATTGAAAACTGGACAGAGTCTCACTGCAACCAACCTAACAAGCAACTACAGATAAACAGGGCATATGCTTGAAAACTGGACAAATGCTCACTTCAACCAACCTAACAAGCAGATAAAGATAAACAAGGCATCTACTTGATAACTGGAGAAGTGCTAAAATAGCAACCTAACAGCCAAATACAGGTAAACAATGCATCTGCTTGATAACTAGACAAATGCTAAAAAAAGCAACCTATCAACCAAATACAGATAAACAAGTCATCTGCTTGATAACTGGACAAATACTCACTGCAACCAAACTAAGAACCAAGTACAGATAAACAAGGCATCTTCTTGATAACTGAAAAAATGCTCACTCCAACCAACCTAACAACCAAATACAGATAAACAAGGCATCTACTCACTATAAACAACCAAATATAGCCATTCGTGAAACTAAAGTGGACAATTCATACTTAAACATCACATAGACCTATTGAACAATACATTTTTGCATAACTGAAATAATTAAACACGGCACAGTTAAAGCACCGCACGGAAAATGCTACTACAGCAAAGGGTACGGGTTGGTGAGCTAGAAAAGGTAATCTTTGCTGATAGAATGTTGCCTCACATTTCATGGATGGGATCCTTCCAGTTGGAAGAGCACAGACGCATGGTGCGCTCTCTGATGTCACAAATGGGCTATTTCACCTTTGAAGAACCTTTGTGGGTGCCCTCCTCGTGGTCGTGGTCGATGAGATCTCACTTGGCAATTGAGGATCCCAAGACGCCGCCGTAGAATGTGTCCTTCAGAAGTGACAAAATGGGATCGATGGCGTATAAAGCTCGCAAATCCTTGGCCGCTTGGCGGAGGAGATCCGCGGCAGGGCCGTCGAAGAGATCGACGGCGATTGAACCAGAGGGGTTGGGGATGGACCACTTAACCTGTGACATGGCCCGCGTGAAGCCGTCGGTGTGGACAAGCTTGATGTCATAGCTAGCTTTCCCGAGATACAGTAATATGCTAGCCCGCTGACATGAAGCCTTCGACATGGCAACGTAGTCAACGTCTTCGCCGGCTTCCGCGGTGATGTGTTGCTCCGGGATCGACAGGTCGGGGCGAACGGCGGCCACCTCGCCAACGTCCGCCGGAGAGGCCATGATAAACCTCTTCTTGACCGAACGCTCGTCGGGCTCCTCGGGATACGTGGTCGAGCTTAGGCCACGACATTCTGGAGCAGGGGATGTGGATCTAGCAGGGAGGGACACTGCAGGCCTCATCTAAAAACTCATGGGAGTGGGGCGACGGTATGGGAATCGCTGGAAAACCTGAACTTTATTATCTAAGCTAGGAGGAACGGGCGGACCGGCAGGGTTGGCGGCGACGCCGGCGGTGGCCGCAAGGTAGGGTTCGAAGGGGGGAGGGGGCGGGTGGGGGACTGTGGAGGGGGGGTGGTGTTTGAGGATACGCCGCGGATACTAAAATTTTTAGTAATGGTGGGTGGAGATGGTGGTGGACAAGGGAGGGCGACGGTTCAAATGCCTCGGCTGCTAAAATTTTACTATAAGGTCAGTGCTGGAGGAGTGTGGGCGACGGTTGAAGTACGGCGGCTACTAATATTTGGGTAAAGGAATTGATGCGGGCGGGAGTGCCCAAGATCGCGCACGGTCCAATAACAATATGTGTGTATGATAATAAGGAAAAGTGGCGCAGATCCGCCGATTTTTGCAACGCTCAAGGTGGGTAGTTTGTTTTTTATATTTCTAGCTAGCTGGTCTATTGCACACGATTCATCCTAATTTCCAAATAAACTTACCCGCCTTTAGCTTCCATAGGTGGTGGTTTTACAGCGCACTTGCATCGCACACGGTTAAGCCAGTACCTCCACCTTTTGCTCACGCTTGCGCGGTCGTGGTGATTTTAGCGCACTTGCATCGCACACAGTTGAGCCAGTACCTCCACCTTAATTTGCTCGCACTTGCGCGGTCATGGTGATTCACATCGCACTTGTATCGCACACGGTTTAGATATTATACCCCGTGTCCATTGAGGATCATCAGAGTCTTTGCAGAAAAATATAACGTTAGGGAGGGTCAAAAGACAGCCACACCAGCATGTGGCCCAAATATATATGTGAGTGAAAAGGGTGGTATGTGATGTTCAAAATTCCAATGCACAACTTTGACCCTGCGGGCCCATGGTTGGGCGCGTCATTGAAGATCGATGAGAGGGGCCAGAAGTCAAGAACCACCTGGAAGTGGCCAAATATATGTACGAATATTGGGGATGTTTAAAACTTTTAATACACAATGCATAACTTTGGTGGCACCTGCCTTGCAAACCCGAAAGCACCCTAACAACCACCTAGCTAGGATATATATAATGACATAATGTCGTACCTAGCTAGGATGCTTGGCCCACCACCTCCTACTTCATGTCAGCGGGGCGGATGCACGTAATGATCAATACTTTGGTCATACATGCATGTCGACATGACCTATCATAATACGGACCAATGAATCTTTCGTTTGGTCAAATGACAGTTGTTGTTGTCGATAAACCGCTTGGGCCAATAGATTGAACCATCATAAACATCGCACGAGAGGGACCACAAAACCAACACCTCTTGCATGCGGCCCAAAATGATGTACGTTGGGAAGGGGTGATGTGTGTTTTCAATATAGAATAATGTAGAATTTAGATGTGGTTCCTACCTCTCGATACAGACAACAACCATGAAGGCAAGGTAGTTAAGGACGACATACGTACGCAGGGTTTGATGTAGGTCGAACGCAGCAATCCGAGCATCTGGGAGAGAATCCTGACAATGCATGAGCTCGAGTTTTGGTTGACCGACATTTGACGGTGACCGGCCCTAACATGAACTAGGAGGAATCCATTCATGGCAGACACATACCCCTCATTATCGGTCAAAGGGATGATATATATACACTCAAGGAGCCCACATATATCAGTGTCGTCACAAAAAACCGCACAAGGGAGACGTGGTCGATCAGAAGACCCCGTATACACTGCATGCGGCCCGAAAATATGTATGGGTACGATGGTGTATGATGTGTTTAAATCCGAAATGCACAACTTCGACGGGCCACGCCAAGTACATCACAAACCGAACACCGTACCCGACTCCAAGCCTGGTTCAATACCTATGATGTCAGTTTTCCAACTTCGAGGCGGCAGCGGGGGAGGGGGAGTCGTCCCATGCATGCGCTCAAACATTATTTTGTCTAGCATGGGACACACACACACACACATATATATATACATCTATACATCTATACATCTATACACATATATAGTGTGCGAATAACTATGAAAGTTGCTCGTTGGATGAAGCCAATCCGACGGTACAGAGATGGCAAATCCGAGCACTACTGGTTGTTGGATATCATCTACATTCCACCAGATTATGCCACATGTACAGTCTAGAAGACTCCATGGTTGAAATTAAGCATAATGCACAAACCTCTAAACACAAGCACTTCTCCTTTGTTCTCTAGAATCTTCCATATCTTAATTGCCCAAACCTTTTTTTCTAAATGAATTGTCACTGTTTGTTTTTACCTTTACAATGCACAATTTCATGAATCTTAAAATAGTTCTTTTACAAAACTAACTGATTTTGGATGAGATGAACTATAAGAATTAAACGAACATCTACATCATGCATATCTGGAAGAAGAGGCGGGAAACCAATGAGAGGAGTGGAAAGAAACGGTAGCCTGTTTTGAGTGAAAACCTAGTAGAGAAGGAAGCGTGAGCTACACGACGCATGCGCACAGTGCTTACCCATGTACTGCATGTGCTGTCGAAAGGGCTCAAGGTTCCCGTTTGATCTAGGAGCATCCAACAGTGCACACGTACGATCCGTGGGGTTTGGGTTCTGGCCAGTCAGAACGTAGGACTCAGATCGCGCGCGCAACGGAGGGGGGGGGGATATCATACGGAAACCAACATTCGGTGGAAACCGGTGAAAACCACGAGAAAAAGATGTTTTGTAGTTTCAAAAAAATAAAAAAAATGCGGGATGTTAAGACGATGATGTTTTATTGGCATACAAAATTTCAAGTTGAAACACATTAAGAAATGTGAGCTATGAAAAAGACAAAATCAATGTTGAATAGTGTCGAATAGTAATGTCACTATTCAGGGCAAAATTTGTCTTTTTCATAGCTCACATCTCGTAATGTTTTTCAACTTGAAATTTTGTGTCACAATAAAACATCACCTTCTTAACATCCCACATTTTTTTCAGATTTTTATGAAACTTTAAAATATGGTTTCCATGAAGTTTTCATTGAATATCGGCTTTCGTGAGTGTACCGTGTGCTATTTGAAAACATTTCATGAGAGGAATCTTGGTTTTTAAATCCCCATAAATCCAAAACTAATCTGAAAATTGTGAAACCTGCCATGGTGTCACGACATCACACTTATATGTCGAGGACTTTTTTCGTCCATTGTGGCGCAAGTTTTATTACAAGCCGGAGCTTCTCTCAAAGAAGCCTCGTGGTTCCGATAGGGAAACGTATCCCCCTTGTGGGCGAAACGTAATCACTGCCTCTTTTCACCTTGTATTTTCTTCTACAGGCAACATGGAACGACAGGATATCTGTGCTGAAATTTAAACTTATTCAGGGTTCGTTTGGCCTTCTTATACACTAATTGAGTTTCTTATGCATTTAATGTCCATAATTCAAATCTGAACTACAAATACATGCTCTAGTTCACCAAAATGGCTAGAAAATTATACATGTGTCCTTGGGTGCATGTTTAGGTCCCATGCCAGGAATGGGAACGAATTACAACCGTACTGGTGTCATGGCTCGTACTCAAACATTTCGAATCTCGGTTTGTAAGTCTCCATAAATCCTAAACTCACCAGAAAGTCATCAAAGGTGGCATGGTGTCATGTCATGGCACATATATGTCGTGGTAAAAACATTATCCAATTTGGGACAAGCTTTATTACAAATCTCTTACAAAAACTGGAGCTTCTCTCAAAGAAGCCTCGTGGTTCTGATAGGGAAACATGTTCCCCTTGTGGGTGAAACATAATCACTGCCTCTTTTCGCCTTGTATCTTCTTCCACGGGCAACATGGAACCACAGGATATCCCTGCTGAAATTTAAACTTACTCAGGGTTCGTTTGGCCTTTTTATACACTAATTGAGTTTCCTAAGCATTTAATGTCCATAATTCAAATATGAACTACAAATACATGCTCCAGTTCACCAAAATGGCTAGAAAAATTATACATGCGTCCTTGGGTGCATGTTTAGGTCTCATGCTAGGAATGCGAACGAATTACAACCGTACCGGTGTCCTGGCTCTTCCTCAAACATTTCAAATCTCGGTTTTTAAGTCCCCATAAATCCTAAACTCACCAGAAAGTCATCAAAGGTGGCAAGGTGTCATGTCATGG
The DNA here is from genome assembly GCF_002162155.2 of Triticum dicoccoides. Lineage (NCBI taxonomy): Eukaryota > Viridiplantae > Streptophyta > Magnoliopsida > Poales > Poaceae > Triticum > Triticum dicoccoides. Next base: position 491,328,206 of record NC_041380.1, read on the forward strand.
CACATATATGTCGTGGTAAAAACATTGCCAATTTGGGCCAATCATTGTTACAAACCTCTTACAAACCAGAGCCTGTCGCAAGAACCCTCATGGTTTCCATAGGGAAACGTGTCCCCTTGTGGGCCAAACGATAATCACTCCCTCTTCTAGCCTTGTATTTTCTTCTACACGTGACACGGAACAACTGGAGATTCGGGCTAAACTTTGAAATTATCCAGGGTTTGTTTGACCTTTTTTTATTCATTAATTGAGTTTTCTAGGCATTTAATGTCCATCATTCAAATCCGAACTACAAATACATGCTCCAGTGCACCAAAATGGCTAGAAAAAACGTACATGTTTCCTTGGGGTGCACGTTTAGGTCCCATGGAATGAATGGGAACGAATTCAACCGTCTCGTTGTCCTGGCCTGGCCACAAACATTGTGAATCTCGGTTTTTAAATGTCTGTAAATCCAAAACTCAACAGGAAATCATGCAACTTGGTATGGTGTCACTGCATGGTATATATAATTGTCCAATTTGGGCGAAGTTTTACAAACCGGAGCCCGTCGCAACCCTCGTGGTTCCAGTAGGGAAACATGCCCCTCTTGTGGGCGAAATGATAATCGATGCCTCTTCTCGCCTTGAACTTTGTTTTCTACAGGCAACATAGAATAATAGGAGTGTCAGGCTGAAATTTGAAACTGTTCAGGGTTCGTTTGGCCATTGTATATATATATATATATATATATATATATATATATATATATATTAATAATTACTAAGTTTTCAATGCATTTAATGTAGTCCATAATTCAAATTTGAACTATAACCACATGCTCCAGTGAAGCAAAATGGGTGGGAAATCGTACATGTGTCATTGGGTGCATGTTTAGGTCTCGTTTAAGGAATGAGAATGAATTACAAACTTGTCGTCGTCCTGAAACAATGAGAATCTCCGTTTTTAAATCCCAGTAAATTAAAAAGTCACCCAAAAAAGATGAAACTTGGCATGGTTTCATGACATGGCACATATATGTCGTGGTAAGAAAAATCGTCCAGTTTGAGAAGAGGCGCACGCATTAGTAGCCAATGAAGTCCTTTTTGAAAAAAAACTGACACGTTAATATCTCAAATGGTTGTATTATATTTACCATGTCGAAATTTAACCATACTCGGTGGCGTGCGTGCAGCTATTTGATTAGACAGGACGAGCGCGAGAAGTCCGCCATGCAGCTTCGACGGGACGCGTGCGAGCAGTCCGCCGTGCAGGCTCGACGGGACGCGTGCGAGCAGTCCGCCGCGCAGGCTCGACGGGAGGCGTGCATCATGTCCACCTCGTAGGCTCGACGGGACACGTGCGAGTAGCAAGGCCGCCCATGCTCACCGGGAAGCGAGCCCTTTGACCTCCATGCACTAGCCGCCGCCCGCCTTGCTCACAATTTCTCCATTAATGGGTTAATTAAAGCACCTGGACGGAGGGTGTTTGCTTGTGATCCCATGGCAGCATTTGCTTTGTTCGTGTTTTCAACTAGTATTCCGCCCTAATTTAAATTGCCACATAGGGCAATGGATAATACAACCACAAATAAAATGGCAACGGATAATACAACGATAAATTTACAATGGCGCACATAATAATTGTCTTACATATTCCGAATAATTTAAAATGCCACATGCGGCAAAGCCCGGAAGACACGGGGGCAAGAGAAGAGGGAAATTGCAGACAATGATCTGGGTCGCTACTGTATCTACTCGTCGATGGATCGCCGGGCGGCGAAATCCTCCAGCTCCTTCTTCAATTCCTCACGACTTTGCTTGAAAGCGGCCACGGATTACTCCACCTCCTACTCGCGCTCGATCCAGAGCTTCCTCAAGCCACCCATCAGTTCCTCGACGACCACTTTCAGTGTCATCTCCGAGGCACTGCTCTGCTCATGCAGCATCTTCTATCCAGCGGCCTCCTCCTCCTTCTCGGCGACCAAGTTGAGGAGCTTCGCATTGTCATCCATGAGTTGCTCAACGAGGCCGGTCGCCTTGTCAACCAAGGCATCGCTGATCTTGGGCAGCTTCATCAAGCCACCAGCCAGCTCTTGCTGCATAGTGACGCCAGCGAGAATGTCATCGTCGCCGGCAAAGGACTTCAGGAACGCCGGCTCGTTGCGACGGCCGACGCCGCGAATGCGCTTGTGAGAGCCCTCGCATGCCCGTGAGAGGTCGTACGAGGGCTCCGTGGCACGCCCGGACATCTCTGCTATGGCTGCGGCTTCGCGGCGGGACCTCTCTAGTGCTTCCGCGGCGTTGGTCTTTGCTGCCTGGTTATATGTCCACCCTAAACTCCTCCTACCGGTCATGGCGGGACGACTTGATAGAGAAAACCAGTTTTGTGGGTGATGAGGAGAGGAACTGTGAAGTAATTTTCGAGTGTGTAGTTTTTATAGCCCGGTGCTAAGTGTGAACACATATTAGTTTGAGAGGTGTGAACAGATTTGCAATTACTTATTGCGTTGTAATTAGCAGCGTGACGAGAAACAAGGTCAAAATTTATTGATGGCAGAAGGTTGATCACATGGTTGCTCGCCGTTGAGGCGTGCGCGGCGCGCTCCGCTCTGGCGTCCCTGCGCGCTCTGCTCACCGTTGACGCAAAGTTACAATGGCAACTGTTAATAATTCTTAATAATTGTCTTACATATTCAGGATAATTTAAAATGCCAAATGCGGCAAGGCCCAGAACACTCACGACCTACATATGCATACAATTATAATAAAATATAAGCTAAAAGGCTGAGCTGGTAGCCTTCCGATGATGGTCTTCACGGACTCCATGATCAGCATAGCACCCTTGCGGCCGTTCACTCCGAGTGTCCTGACCCGCCTCCGCCTACGGAGCTGCTGGCGCTGATGGGAGGCTCTTGGGGCTGCTGGGCATCTTCCAGAAGAGCTTGACAGCGTGCAATCGCGTGCATGACAACTCCGTGGAACCGCTCCATTTCCATGTCTCTGGCCTGGTAGCAAATTCTGTCGATCACCTGCATCCTAAAGATATCACGTTGGCGATGTTCTACTTCGTCGGGGACGTCACCTCCGCCAAGGATGCGCTCGAGCCTGGCCACGACATCATCGGGATCAAGGTTGACACAACCACTGCGGGCAATGATGAAGCCACAGGCTGCCTTTGTCTTGACTGAATCACAGAGGTCCTGTGCCCATTCCTTGCGGGGCATCAGGCTCTCGATGAGCATTGGTGACGGCGGTTCTTCGGGTGGGTCGTCGATCATGCCGCCGAGCAGCTCTGGATCTTTTGCACGATGGATGGCAAACTGCTCATCACACCTCCTCTGCAATATGTAGATTGTGCTCCAAAGGACTGTGACGCTGATATCGCTGCCGATGGGCCATGGTGCCTGCACCGGCCATTGAAGCTCTTGCTCCCGACCTGCTCCGGCTCGTTCTCCTCGCTGAAGATGTAACGCAGGTAGGCATCGACGTCAAAGCTTTGGTCATTGCCTGGCATGCTTGGAATAACTAATGGTAGATGAGTGAGGACTAGATCTTCACAGAGTGTCGCGGCGGTGTGTTGCCGCCTGGGTTATATGCAGCAAGCCGTTAGATGGTGGCGGGAAACCAGTGAGGGAATAGGCGTGGATTTTACAATTAACCCATGTGGAGCGCGGGAAGCATTCGCTAGAGTGCGGGAAGACTAAGTGGAGCACACACACAACCCAAATACCGTAGCCGGTGCCACGTGTTATTTATCACACAAGTGTTAACATAAGGAAATGCATGTGTAACTTACTAATCATCGCACATGAGTACTCGCAGACGCATCGTGTGCGATACTCCTAGCCACCGCAAGCAACTAGTTTGCATTTTCAAAGTTTTTTGTACACACAGAATCGCACAGGAACTAACTGTATTAACTGTCTGTGTTGTAAATTCTCATCGCAAACAGTTCATCCGAGTCGGTTGTTTGCCACATATCACACACATCTTGTTAAGTTGAACCATTTCTGTTGCGTTCGCTAATCGAAAACAGTTCGTCCGAGTGAATCGTATGCCCTATATCACACACACCTTGATGTGGCTAACCGTTTATGTTGCACTCCCTAATAGCAAACAGCTCATCGGAGCGAACTGTATGCCTTATATTGCACACACATTGATATGGCTCCCCGTTTCTGTTGTTCTGCCTCATCGCAAACAGTTCGAACGGGTTAACCATGCGGCCTGAATCGCACACGCAACTAAAATCTGAACCGTGTTTGATGCATCCTCCATCGCAAACATTTTGCACCTTTTTGATGGTTTTCATACACCACCTTTTGCGATTACTGCATCGCACATAGTTTCTCGAAGGGTCTCTGATCGTAGTGTCGCGTTAGCAACATCCTGCAGTAGTGCGTCTCCAATGTATCTATAATTTATGAAGTATTCATGCTGTTATTTTATCATTCTTGGGTGTTTTACAATCATTTTATAGCAACTTTATATCATTTTTTGGGACTAACCTATTGACCCAATGCCCAGTGCCAGTTGTTGTTTTTTGCTTGTTTTTTACATCGTAGGAAATCAATATCAAACGGAGTCCAAACACCGTGAAACTTCATGAAGATTTTTTTGGACTAGAAGGAACCCATTGGGCCAGAGCTGCACCTGGGGGGTGCCCCAATGGGGCACAACCCACCAGGGTGCGCCAGGGCCCCCTGGCACGCCCAGGTGGGTTGTGCCCACCTCGGTGGCCTTCCGCACCCCTTCTTTGCACTATAAATTCCCAAATATTCTGAAACCCTTCGGGGTTAACCTAGATCAAAAGTTCTGCCACCGCAGGGCTCTGTAGCCACCGAAGACCAATCTAGACCCGTTCCGGCACCCTGTCGGAGGGGGGAATCATCTCTGGTGGCCATCTTCATCATCCCGGCGGCCACCACGATGAGGAGGGAGTAGTCCACCCTCGGGGCTGAGGGTTTGTACCAGTAGCTATGTGTTTAATCTCTCTCTCTCTCATGATCTATATCATGGGCTTTGTTAATATAGTCGGATCATATGATGTATCTCCCCTCTATACTCTTGTTGTGATGAATTGAATCTTTACCCTTTGAAGTTTTGTCATGTCGGATTGAATGTTCAGATTTGAGAACACATGATGTATGTCTTGCGGTATGAATACTTGAGGTGACATTGGGGTATCTTATTGATTCACTTGATATACGTTATGGCACTCAACTTGCGGATTCCCGCGGTGATATTGGGGTAATCTATGCATAGGGGTTGATGCACGTTTTTATTATCCTTTCTCCGATAGAAACTTTGGGGTCTCCTTGCAGTTCTTTCTGTGGATTGAGTATTATGAATATGAGTTTGCTTTGGTGTTATTCTAGTACGAACTCTAGGATAGATCAAACGAAAAAAATAGCTTTGCATATTTTAGTACGAACTCTTAAATAGATCGAACGGAAAGAATAGCTTTGAGGAGGTTTCGTACCCTACAAACAATTCCTATCTTTTGTTCTCCGCTAATAGGAACTCGGGAGTGATTCTTTATTGTACTTTAAGGGATAATCTTATGATCCAACTATGTTAGCATTGTTGAGAGATTGCACTAGCGAAAGTACGGACCCTAGGCCTTGTTTTTAAGCATCGCAATACCGTTTTTGTGCCCGTTTACTATTTGTTACCTTGCTGTTTTTTATTTATTCAGATTATAAAAATATATTTCTACCATCCATATTGCACTTTTATTACCATCTCTTTGCCGAACTAGTGCACGTATACAATTTGCCATTGTATTGGGTGTGTTGGGGACACAAGAGATTTCTTGTATTTGGTTGCAGGGTCGTTTGAGAGAGACCATCTTCATCCTACACCTCTCACGGATTGATAAACCTTAGGTCATCCACTTGAGGGAAAATTGCTACTGTCCTACAAAACTATGTGCTTGGAGGCCCAACACGTGTCTACAAGAATAAAGTTGCATAGTAGACATCAAGATGTTTTCTGGCGCCATTGCCGGGGAGGTGAGTGCTTGAAGGTATATCTTTAGATCTTGCAATTGAATATTTTAGTTTCTTGTTTTATCATTAGTTTGGCTTATAAAAAGAAAACTACAAAAAATGGAATTTAGGTTGCATCATATTATTGATCATCTTTATAATATCTTTCTTGAAAATGATGGTTCGGAAAGTTGTGCTCAATTGTTAGAAGAAGAAGTCAATAAAATGCTTTGCAGAAAATATTTGAATGATGAGCATGATTGCAATGTTGTTAGTATGAATTCTTTGAATATCCCAAATGCTAATGATGATTGCATAAGTCATGACAAAAATGTTTCTTATAAGAATGTTACTTTTTGCGGTGTGAATTGGGAGTGCCTTTGCACACCAAAAAGGGAAGATAGATTTTGTAAGAAGCATAAATATTTAGAAACAAAAAGGTTGCAAGAGAGGCTAGATGATTTTGCTGAAATATGTAAAAAAATCGCCATCCTTGTGAACTTTGCAATGAACGTGGTCATTTAAATCTCCAATGTAATTTATTTAATGATCAAATCATGTCCAAAAATTGTGATAACTTGATTACCCTTGAGCATCATAAAGAGCTTTCTTTTGGGGTATGAAGAAATGAAACATATAACTAAGGGTTTTCCAAATCCCAAGAGATTTCTTGGTTTTGATCAAGAAGAAATTTATATGTTGTGTGCGGTAAATTGCATTGAGAATCCTTATATTGCCAACTATCTAAATACAAGAAAACAAATAGAATATGAAGAGAGTACTAATAAAAGGGAAAATATTTCCCAATACCCTCCTAGTGTTTATTATGATGAAGCAGGTAATGAGGAGGAGCTTCTTATCCAATCAATCTCTTCAACAAGAAGCTTGAAAGAATTAATTAAGCCCACACATTGGTGTGGTGAAGAAGAAGAAAAGAAGAAAGAATAGAGGTAAAAAGGTATCTCTCCCGAATAAAGTTTCTCCCATCACCATTGTGCCTCATGAAAGTGAATCAAATATGTTGATGGAGGATGATGATATTAATGATGATTTTGTTATGCCTATTGCTTGTTGTGATGATTATGATTGGGAAGACAACGATGGTGATCTTGAAACTATTTTTAGAACTTGCTTGGAAGAATATGATAATAATGTTTGCTATACTATTGGTGCCATTCATGCTATTGATAAAAATGATTGTGATGATATGCAAAACCACAAGCTTGGGGATGCTATGCTTGATGAGTACGATATGTTTGAAGATTTATTTGCTGGAAATAATGCTTTTCCTTAGCTTGGGTATGCTTTTCTTAATGAATATGATCCTTTGATTCCTTCTACTTTCGATAAGAAAATTTATTATGATGATAGCATGCATCCTATTTATGATGATTACATTGATGAAAGTGGGTTTGGGAGAGTGTCAACTTTAGGTGGTAGTGATCCCACTATTCTGGAGGGTGCTGAATCTTATTACAATATTGATGAAAGTGGATTTGGAGAGGTCATGACTTTATTTAGTGATACATCCACTATTTCTGAAGAGGTTTCAATTGATTTTGACAATGAAGTTGCTATCAATGATGATTATTATGATGACATCTATGCCATAAAGAGTGATAAATATTCTATGCTTGTGCATCATGAAAAGAATGTTGTATGTGATGGTTATATTGTTGAATTCATTCATGATGCCTCTGAAAATTATTATGAGAAAGGAACTTATGCCCTTACATATATCAATAATATCAAGTTTCTTCTCTATGTGTTGATTGTTTTGAAGTTGCACTTGTTTCCACTTCCTATGCTAGTTGATTCTTGTTCCCATAAGTTGTTTGCTCACAAAATACCTATGCACAGGAAGTGGGTTAGACCTAAATCTGCTAGTCATATGCTTCATGATGCTCTCTTCATGTTTCCATTCTTATCTTTCATGCGAGCATCATCGAAATCATCATGCCTAGCTTAAAAGGCATAAAAGAAAAGCGCTTGTTGGAAGACAATCCAACACTTTTACCTATTGTTTTTGTGTGTTCACATGATTAGGCTACTATATTAATCATGTTTTATTTGTTTCGTTTCAATAAAGTGCCAAGTAAGACCTTTGGGATGGCTTACGGTGATAGTTGATTTGATCTTGCTGAAAAACAGAAACCTTTGCGCTCAGGAAAACACTTCTCGTTTTTAACAGAAACATGATAAAATGCTGATTCTTTTTGCAGAAGATTAATAGACAAATTTCTCAGGTTTTCCTAATTTTTCAAAAAAAAATGGAGTAGCAGAAGTATGGTTTGAGTACAGATTACTACAGACTGTTCTGTTTTGACAGATTCTATTTTCAATGCATAGTTTGCTTGTTTTCTAGTTTCCATGGCTTATATTGCTCAATATAAATTGTGGAGATGATATTCTATAGTAGGCATTGTGTGGAAACAATTATGAATCTTGTCTTTGACAGTACCAAAGTGAAACGGTTTGCTCTTTATCATACTAACCTATCTCACGAAGTTCCGTTAAGTTTTGTGTGATTGAAGTTTTCAAGTTTTGGGTGAGATGTTGATATGAGGACAATAAGGAGTGACAAGACCCTAAGCTTGGGGATTCCCCGGGCACCCCAAGGTAATATTCAAGGAAGATCCAAGAAACTAAGCTTGGGGATGCCCCGGAAGGCATCCCCTCTTTCGTCTCCAACAATATCGGTAACCTTACTTAGAGCTATGTTTTCATTCGTCACATGATATGTGTTTTTCTTGGAGCGTCAATTTATTTTGTTAGGATTTGCTTGCTATTATTTAGAATAATGTTTTGCATCTTTTATTTCAATAAAAGTGGCAATGATAGCCTTTTCCATAGTTATTTTGCTAGTATACATGTTGCTGTTTGAAAACAGAAAGTTTACCGCTGTTGCAAAAATTCCCTAGAAAAGTCAGAATGTGATAAAATGTTGAAACCTTTTAAAAAATGAGCTCTGATAAATTTTATACAGTGTGGTAAATTTTCATAATGTTTGGAGTTGAATAAGTATTGATACTCTTGCATTCTTTACAGACTGTATTGTTTTGGCAAATTGATGTTATGTTTGCATTGTTTGCATATGTTTGCTTGTTTAATGATTCTATTTGAGGATATGAGTATTAAATATGCAGAGGCATTTAGTATGAAATGTTGAATAATAATGTTAGTTATTTTCTACAGTAGAGAATGATAAGGTTTTTGCATTGGTTTATACTAACATATCTCATGAGTTCTTGTTGAGTTTTGTGTGGATGAAGCTTTTAAGATTTAGGGAAACCGTGATATAAAAGGAATTAAGGAGACACAAAAGCTCAATATTGGGGATGCCCAAATCATCCCAAGATAATATTCAAGAAGTCTCAAGCATCTAAGCCTGGGGATGCCCCGGTAGGCATCCCCCACCTTTTTTTCTTCAACAATTATCGGTTAGTATTCGTTAAGCCTAAGTTTTTGCTTCTTCACATGATGTGTGCTATCCTTGGATTGTCATTTTGTTTTGTTTTGCTTGTTGTTTTAATAAAGTACTTAGATCTAAAAGTTTTTAAATAAAATAGAGTCCTCAAATAGTTGCCAGGGAGACTAAGTAAGTGGCATTCATATCCCATCAACGAAGCTCTTTTCTATGTCATTTACTCTTGTGCTTCACTTATATCCTATGATTAAATTGTTGAATAAATTGAATGTCATGAAGTTGAAATCATATCATGCCTAGTGGTAGCTTCACATTGGGTTAGGAAGTGAAATCTTTTGAGGCTTTACAATCACAATATTGGTCATACAAGCAATTCACGAATAATTAGTATAAGGAGGAGAACTTTCACATATAAATACACTATCATGGAAATTTTTTGTGATTGTGAGCCCCCATCAAAATATGATATGCCAAAATTGTTGACATTGGACAAGGAAGATAATGTAATGGTTTATGTTTGTTCATATTCACATAGAAGTTATATTGTCATAGATCCTTCAAGATGTGGTGCTTGCCCCCCATCTTTGCTAGCCAAAAATTCCGCACCAAGTAGAGATACTACTTGTGCATCCAAAAACCCTTAAACCAAAATCTTATTTTCAAGAGTCCACCATACCTACCTATATGCGGTATTCTTTTGTCGTTCTAAGCAAATTTGTATGTGCCATCTCTAATTTTCAAAATAAATTCCTCTTTTGTGTGCTCGTACTGCTCACGAAGCGGTGAGGGGTGGCCAATATTTTCCATGCTAGATGTGTTATTCTCATGATGAGTGTTTATTCACTTGTCATTGCATGAGAGTAAGGCAAAGGTATTAGGATGCCCAGCCCAGAAATGAAAAAAGAATTTACTTTATGTTGTCAAATAATAAATTCCTTGGAAAGTGTTGGTATGGAGGGCACCCGTGGATACTGTTAGCCATGGAAAGTGAAAGTATGGTGGAAAAAGGAATAAACTTTATTTTCTGTTTGGGAACCGCCTATGATATATCTAGCATGTAAAGTGTTGGGAGCTCTAAGTCGTTTTCATTGGTGGGAAACGTATGCCTCTCAAAATGTTTTTATCTCTCAATTTTCGCTTTGAGCTCTGGCACCTCTACAAATCCCTACTTCCCTTTGCGAAGGGCCTATCTTTTACTTTTCAGTATTTACTTTTATGCAAAGAGTCAAAGTTTTTCTGCCTATTCCTTTTTATTTTTCTCTTTTGGCAAGCATCATGTGGTGAGGAAAGATCTAGGCACATATGTCCAGTTGAATATGGGTAGCATCAATTATTATTGTTGACATCACCCTTGAGGTGAATACGTTGGGAGGCAAAACAATAAGCCCATATCTTTCTATGTGTCCGGTTGAAACATTTTGCTCATGTGTACAAGGTGAGTGTTAGCAATCATAGAAGACTATATGATGGTTGAGTATGTGGAGCTCTTACTTAAACTCCGTTGAATAAGTTGAATTGCAATTGCTTGGTGACTAAGAACATAGGTTGTCGGGTTTCAAGAGAATTCATTGTTTGAGCCTTAACATGTGAATTGGTTGCCACTATAACATGAGAAGTTTCATAAGAAAGAATTGCTGTTATGATGCTAAGAAAGTAATTGAAATTATCATTGATCAAACTTATGCACTTTGCTAGCATTCACACTTCATAAATTATTTCTTTTATCATTTACCTACTCGAGGACGAGTAGGAATTAAGCTTGGGGATACTGATACGTCTCCAACATATCTATAATTTATGACGTATTCGTGCTGTTATTTTATCATTCTTGGGCATTTTACAATCATTTTATAGCAACTTTATATCATTTTTTGGGACTAACCTATTGACGCAGTGCCCAGTGCCAGTTGCTGTTTTTTGCTTGTTTTTTACATTGCAGGAAATCAATATCAAACGGAGTCCAAACACTGCGAAACTTTATGGAGAATTTTTTTGGACCAGAAGGAACCCATTGGGCCAGAGCTGCACCTAGGGGGTGCCCAGAGGGGAGCACAACCCACCAGGGCGCGCCCAGGTGGGTTGTGCCCACCTCGGTGGCCTTCCACACCCCTTCTTTGCACTATAAATTCCCAAATATTCCGAAACCCTTCGGGGTTAACCTAGATCAGAAGTTCTGCCGTCGTAGGGCTCTGTAGCCACCGAAAACCAATCTAGACCCGTTCTGGCACCCTGCCGAGGGGGGTCATCTCCGGTGGCCATCTTCATCATCCCGACGGCCACCACGATGAGGAGGGAGTAGTCCACCCTCAGGGCTGAGGGTTTGTACCAGTAGCTATGTGTTTAATATATCTCTCTCGTGATCTATATCATGGGCTTTGTTAATATAGTCGGATCATATGATGTTTCTCCCCTCTATACTCTTGTTGTGATGAATTGAATCTTTACCCTTTGAAGTTTTTTCATGTCGGATTGAATGTTCAGATTTGAGAACACATGATGTATGTCTTGCGGTATGAATACTTGAGGTGATATTGGGGTATCTTATTGATTCACTTTATATACGTTATGGCACTCAACTTGCGGATTCCCGCAGTGATATTGGGGTAATCTATGCATAGGGGTTGATGCACGTTTTTATTATCCTTTCTCCGATATAAACTTTGGGGTCTCCTTGTAGTTTTTTGTGTGGATTGAGTATTATGAATATGAATTTGCTTTGGTGTTATTCTAGTACGAACTCTAGGATAGATCGAACGGAAAAAATAGCTTTGCGTATTTTAGTACGAACTCTTGAATAGATCGAACGGAAAGAATAGCTTTGTGGAGGTTTCGTACCCTACAAACAATTCCTATATTTTGTTCTCCGCTAATAGGAACTCGGGAGTGATTCTTTATTGTACTTTGAGGGATAATCATATGATCCAACTATGTTAGCATTGTTGAGAGATTGCACTAGCGAAAGTACGGACCCTAGGCCTTGTTTTTAAGCATCGCAATACCGTTTTTGTGCCTATTTATTATTTGCTACCTTGCTGTTTTTATTTATTCAGATTATAAAAATATATTTCTACCATCCATATTGCACTTTTATTACCATCTCTTCGCCGAACTAGTGCACATATACAATTTTCCATTGTATTGGGTGTGTTGGGGACACAAGAGATTTCTTGTATTTGGTTGCAGGGTCGTTTGAGAGAGACCATCTTCATCATACACCTCACACGGATTGATAAACCTTAGTTCATCCACTTGAGGGAAAATTGTAGGATCGAAAGTATGTCTAGAGGGGGGTGATTAGACTACTTGACCAAATAAAAATTTATCCTTTTCCCAATTTTAGTCTTTGGCAGATTTTAGCTATCTTAGCACAAGTCAAGCAATCTTAACACAATTCAAGCAAGCATGCAAAGAGTCTATGAGCAGAGGAAAGTAAAGCACGCAACTTGCAAGAATGTAAAGGGAAGGGTTTGGAGAATTCAAACGCAATTGGAGACACGGATGTTTTGTCATGGTTCCGATAGGTGGTGCTATCGTACATCCACGTTGATGGAGACTTCAACCCACGGAGGGGTGACGGTTGCGCGAGTCCATGGAGGGCTCCACCCACGAAGGGTCCACGAAGATGCAACCTTGTCTATCCCATCATGGCCATCGCCCACGAAGGACTTGCCTAAGTAGCGGTAGATCTTCACAAAGTAGGCGATCTCCTTGCCCTTACAAACTCCTTGGTTCAACTCCACAATCTTTGTCGGAGGCTCCCAAGTGACACCTAGCCAATCTAGGAGACACCACTCTCCAAGAAGTAACAAATGGTGTGTTGATGATGAACTCCTTGCTCTTGTGCTTCAAATGATAGTCTCCCCAACACTCAACTCTCTCTCACAGGATATGGATTTGGTGGAAAGAAGATTTGAGTGGAAAGCAACTTGGGAAGGCTAGAGATCAAGATTCATATGGTGGGAATGGAATATCTTGGCCTCAACACATGAGTAGGTGGTTCTCTCTTAGAAAATGTATACTGGAAGTGTAGGTATGTTCTAATGGCTCTCTCCACGAATGAAGAGTGGGTGGAGGGGTATATATAGCCTCCACACAAAAACTAACCGTTACACATAATTTACCAATCTCGGTGAGACCGAATTGAGAAACTCGGTCGGACCGATTTAGCAAACCTAGTGACCGTTAGGATTTTCGGTGGGACTGAGATGCAACTCGGTAGGACCGATATGGTTAGGGTTAGGGCATAACGTAATATCGGTGTGACCGATTACACAAACTCGGTGGGACCGATTTTGGTAATGAGCTAACTAGAGAGTTGGTCAGGTAAACTCGGTGGGACCAAAATGTTACAAAAGGAAAACATAGAGTTTACATTGCAATCTCGGGGGGACCGATCGCTCATCTTAGTAGGACCGAAACGTTACGAAGGGAAACAGAGAGATTACAACCCCATCTCAGTGTGACCGAAATCCCTATCGGTGAGACCGATTTGCCTAGGGTTTGTGGCAGTGGCTATGACATCTGAACTCGGTGGTGCCATATAGAAAGAATCGGTGGGGTCGAGTTTGACTTTTGGTTTAGGTCATATGTGGATGTGGGAAGGTAGTTGAGGGTTTTGGAGCATATCACTAAGCACTATGAAGCAAGAACCTCATTAAACAACACCTCATCCCTCCTTGATAGTATTGGCTTTTCCTATAGACTCAATGTTATCTTGGATCACTAAAATATAAAATGTAGAGTCTTGAGATTTGAGCTTGGGCCAATCTTTTTGTCCTTAATATTTTGAGGGGTCCACTTTCCTCATCCATGCCATGCCATTCATTGAGCTTTTCCTGAAATATTAATCTTGGAATAATCTTAGCTCAATGAGCTATATGTTGTTAGGAATTACCAAAACCACCTAGGGATAGTTGCACTTTCAATCCCCCCCTTTTTGGTAATTGATGACAACATATAGATCAAAGCTTCGATGAATGATAATAAGAGTGAAAAACATTGTTGCTTTGAGAAGTATGTGAAAAGCAAGAGCTCCCCCTAAATTCGTGCATAGTTTATGATTTGCTTTGGACTGCAAATGCACAGAGAGTTAGGCTCATGGGTTACTCTTCCATGTCACATACATCTTGGTTGAGCGCTCAAAATGATAATAATTAAATACATGCACTCATCACCAAGCAAAGTGAATGATCATATAGGGATAAAATGATAATGTCATCCAACAAGCATTGAAGTAGCATATGATCAAACACATGATCATCCAAGTATCACACAAACAGAAAGTATCTCAAACAAGCAAATAAAGTTCAACCACCAAAGCAAGAGAGAATAAAAAGCAACGCTCTCTCTCTCTCGAAGCCTATGATCTATACATTTTTCTCCCCCTTTGGCAACAAGTTAACAAAAAGTTCCTAGAAAATGCATAGCACTAAATCGTCTCTCAGGCTTGGTCTTCAGGTGGTGGTGGTGTCCGGATAACTCCAAGAACGAAGGCTTCAGTCGATGTAGATGGAGCTGATGGAGTAGGTGCTGGAGCTGGTGGCACTGAAGCTGTAGCTGGTGCAGATGAAGTTGCTCTGGTGTCTGGAACATGCACTGCAGCAGATCTCTGAGCTCTAGGCACTCTGGCAAATGCATCAGTGGTTGTCTTGCCCTTCCTCTCCTGCATATCATCCTGAAGTTGCTCCACAACAGACTGGGTCGCAGTTACCTTCACATCCATGTCATAGAACTTCTGCTCTACGATCCTTTCCAAGCTCTCCTGGTTTTGAGTCAGGGTGGCCAGTCCCTTCTCAATCCTCAGAGTGGAGGCAATCAAGTAGCCAAGATGATCTTGCTTGCTCTTTAGAAGATATTGAGATGCTTCTTCAGTAGTTGGCATCCTTGCAACCTTTTCAGCCTTTGCCTTCTCCTTCTTGGCTTGTGCGTGCATAGAAGATGGTTCATTTTCATCCATAACCGTAGTGTTGTCCTCAAATTCTGGGTAGATGGGCATGTGCTCCTTGTCCAACAAGTATGTGCCAGTGCCCATCTTGGAGTTAATCAGCTCCTGGATCTGTGGGGCATACCCACAACTTCTCTTTTGGTCAGCAGCTGTCCTCTTGATAGTTTCAACTATAAGACTCATGACCTTGAACTTTTGTGGAACATCAAAAATGTGCAGCAAGTTTATTGCATGGCCTCTTATCATCTTGTGATCTCCTGACTTTGGCAAGAGAGTGTGCCTGAGGATCCAGTTGATAGTTGGCAGGCCTGACAGAAGGTAATGTACAGATCCAAACTTGTGTGTCTCAAGAGCAGCATTTGGGATCTCCTTATACATGTGTGCCATGGTGTTGTGATCCTTCTTCTTCTTAGCATAGACATCCAAGTCATCTTCACTCTCTTTTGGAGCATTGATCGATTTCGCCCATTCAGCAACCGTGGACTGGTACCTAGTACCTTCAGACATCCAGACAATCCTTCCATCTGGGTAGAAGTGAGCTGTGGAGTAGAACTGCATGATGAGCTCATCATTCCATTTTGTGAGCTTCTGAGCCACAAACTCATCAACTCCACAAGCCTTGAAACTGTCATATACTCCTGGATAGTGTTCATCATTCTCCCTGATGTACTCCCAGTCGACCCATCTCATGTCACACACTATGGGCTTCTTGTCAAGCGAGATGGCCTCATAGAAGTCCTGATGTTCCTTTGTATGGAACCTGTAGTCCACAACAGTCCTTCTCCTGGTGGCATATGGATCAGACTCTCTCCATAGCCTCAATCCTTATTCCTTCCTTATCTTCATGTTCTCAGCTACTGGATGAGCATCATTGTGATCTGGAATTTTTGGCTTCAACTTCCTCAAGACATGTGACTCATCATCTTCTTCTTTCATTTCAGCTTCAGGCACTGGGGCCTTGTTCTTCTCCTCAGCAGGGATGTTCCTGGTGCTCCTCTTTGGTTTTGGCTTTGGAGCTGGAGCAGCAGCCTTAGGAGCAGTCTTAGGCTTAAATGGAACAACCCCTGCCCTGATGGCATCACCCATAAGCTTCTGAGCTTTGGGTGCTGGTGCAACATCTTCTTCCTCTTCCTCTTCAGAATCTCTCATGATTGAAGATCTCCCAAGCACTCTAGCAGTGGTCTTCTTGACCCTCTCTTTCCTCTTCTTCCCTTGTGCAACAGCCTCTTTGGGTTCAGATTCCAAAGGTACTTGAGTAGAGGCTCTGGCTTTAGACATTGGCTGTCTTCCTGCTGGCCTCTTGGTCTTCAGACCTGGCTTAGTTGCAGCAGTAGCGCTATATTCCTTTTTAACCACTTTCTTCTTGGAAGTGGCCTCATCCTCAACTGCCACATAGTCTTCATCCTCAAATTTAGAAGTTTTCTTCTTTCTGGCCCTGGTGGCAGCTTTGGGTAAGTTGCTTGGGGTGCTCCTCACTCAAGTGAACCTGCTCCTCTGACTTGTTCTGGCTCTCACTCTGATCAGACATATTGCAAATACTAACAGCAGACCCTGTGAATAGATTATAGATGAGATAGAGTGGATGAGCATCACAAAATGCAAAGGTTTTTGCAAAAGAATGAGTCAAAAACTTAGTTTTAGTTTTCCACAGAAAGCATTTCGGATCAACCAATTTGTAAACTCGGTGATACCGAAGCAGCTGTTGGAACCTAAACTAGTGAACTCGGTCAGACCAAGTCACAGTTTGGTGACACCGAGACTCCTAGGGTTTCACAAAGTCCTGAACTCGGTCACACATATTTGCAATTCTCGGTCAGACCAAGAATCACATGTGCAATGGCCTTAGCTGAATCGATGGAACCGAGTTCCACAACTCGGTGGGTCCGAGATGGTTTCGACGGAAACCTAACCCTAAATTCTCAATTCACGACTAAACTACAGAGTGTTTTGACTTGATAGAATGATCTCAATCGTGGCAAGATACATGGCGAACACAATGTGCTAGGAATTAGATAAGAATAGCACAGTGATCGAGTTCATACCCTAGTTCGGCGATGAACTCGCTACGGCGGCAACGGCGGGGATGATTCCCGTTGACGGCGACGGAGACCAGTGGCAGGAGGCGGCTGGCGACGAGGAGGACGATCCGGAGACCCTGGAGGCAGAGCAGGCTAAGCGTGGGTCAAGGAGGTTCGGAAAGTTTTCCAAAATTTGACCCGTGGATATATATAGCCCGACCCTGTCGGTGTGACCGAGTGGAACAACTCGGTGGCACCGAGATGCATAACTGCAAGCAGTTACTGCAACTCGGTGTGACCGAAAAGTTCAAATCGGTTGCACCGAGATTGAAAACCTAGATCGACTTAGTGATCTCGGTATGACTGAAATGGGTGAATCGGTCAGACCGAAACGCACAAAGAAGTTTTGGAAGTTTAAGCCTATGACAAATCGGGGACTCCGAGTGCTCCTCACACAGAGTAGTTCGAATCTGACTTGATCAAATCTTGTGATGCAGCATGAATAGAGTTTGAGACGAGAAAAGCATAGATAGCTAGAGAAGGTTCTTAGGCATTCTTGTCCATCCACTTGGCCAAAAGAAAAGGAAACCAATCAATCAAAACAACAAGTGGATGTCCTCGAATGAGTAAATTATGCAACCAACATGCTCACACAATAAAATGACAAATGAAATATGTGGCAAAGCATGCACAAACAATTCTAGCATCTATCAAGCAATTGGCGATGACTAGGTCATCTATATATGAGTATATTGACTTAGGAGTCAAATGAGAACATTTGATCGTAGGTCATACTCATCGTTTAAGCACAAGTGGGGTTACCACTTTTACATAAAGCGTTGTTGTGTTCACACCATTAGAGTTGCTTTAACTCAATTGTTAGAGTAAAGCTCCCCCTAGATGTGAGATCCCCCCTAAGAGGGATGAACTAACCTTGGGTTTTGTCGATGATGACTTCATGTAGATGTTGAAGATGTGGATGCTCAATGTTGATGTAGATCATTTGGAGCTATCCTTTGGAGTGAGTTGCACTTTCAATACCTACACGGGTTAGTCCCACAAGGAACAAACAAGGATATCCATAGACATAGAGTGATCCACACACAAGATGATGTCTATGAAAGCTTTAGGTTACCTTGTCCCTTGTCTTACCAAAAAGAGGGTTTGTGACTCTTTGAACTAGTGCAAGATGTGGAAGTTGATTGCACTTGTTCTTGCCAAAATGATAAGAGTGAAGTATGTTGGCGGAGTCACCCTCAACAACTCTCGAGTTCTTCTTCTTCGGGATCCACACCATCTTGATGGGAATCCTCGGAGTTGTAGTTGTACTTGATGAAGTGGAACTTGATGTAGTCTTGGGAACCCACTTGACCAAGGCCTTAGGAGCTTCTTCAAATGCATCAATTTCCTCTTGAAGCTTGTCCTTGCCTTTTTGCTTGTGGTCTTGTGGTGGAAGATCATCTTGAGCTTGTGTCCCTTTGAAAGAAGTAGGATCATACTTCTCTTGTTGAGGAACAAATTTCGTCTTAGGGTATTGATCTTCTTCCCACTCAACTCCATTGGCATTGAACTTTCGTTCAAAACCAACACCTTGATTCTTCCGGTGCCTTCCTTGCTTGCGTACAATTTCCTCGAACTGCTTACTCCCGGCAAGGCTCTTGTAAACACCTTTCTCTATAATTCCCTTCAATAAGCTATTTTCTCGCTCAAGTGTAACTTGGCTAAGAGAATCGTTAGTGGAATCAAGAGAACTACTAGAAGCAACAACATTGGATTTAGCATGATTATTGTTACTACTAGACGAAGAATCCTTCTTGTTCTTGTTACTAGACTTGACTTGAGGAATGTAAGTGGATAAGAGTAAACGCTTGGCAATGTAAGAAGAACTTTTCTTGTGAAGATCATCATTGATTGCCTTTAAGAACTCATGCTCTTGCTCAAGGTTGAGCTTTTCAAAACGTAATTTCTCATGAGTCCTTAAAAGTTCTCGATGATCTCCTAAGATAGTTTCATGAGCTAACTTAAGAGTGTTTAGTTCTTTAGTTAGAGACTCAATCTTCTCCTTATCATTGTCATTCGTTTCATCATAGTATTCATCACTATAGTTGTCAACAAGTAAATCATCATCACCTAACAAGTCATCTTCATCACTATTGAAATCAACATACTCGGGGTGTCATACCTTTGGACCTTTAGCCATGAAGCATCTTCCAATTCCTTCATTTGGTGAATCAAATATGTCGTAGGAGTTGGTTGACACAAGTGCTAGACCGGCAACACCTTCATCTTGAGTATATTCGGAGTCGGAGTGATAGCTTCTCTCGGAGTCATTGTCGGAGTCGGAGCCGGATACCCATTCACCAACATGAGTTTGATGTCTTCGTTTTGTGTAGCTCCTTGATGACTTGTCCTTCATTTCTGAATCCTTGCTTCTCCGAGAGGGTCTTCGTTCATATCGATCATCCATACTCCTTCTCTCCCTTGATGGTGATTCTTCTCTTCTACTTCTTATTTTGGGAGAATCTTCTCTTGTGGGGAGCTGTACACTCACTGGAATAGTGTCCGGATCTTCCACAATTGTAGCAGTTTCGCTCTCGACTAGAAGATCTTTTGTCATTGTAGGACCTTGACTTGGAACTTCTCTCTTTGCTTCTATTCTTGTACAACTTGTTGAAGTTCTTCACCATTAGGCTCAATTCTTCATTGAAGGTTTGTTTCTCACTTGATGACGTCGGAGCTTCACATGAGGCTTTGTAGGCACCACTTGACTTGTTATGGAGCTCCTCCTTATCCTTGAGTGACATCTCATGAGCAACAATTCTTCCAATGACTTCCGTTGGCTTGAGATCTTTGTAATTTGGCATCATTTGGATCAATGTGCATACGGTATCGTATTTTCCATCCAAGGCTCTTAGGATCTTCTTGATGATGAATTTTTCGGTCATCTCTTCACTTCCTAAGCTAGCAATCTCATTTGTGATAAGAGCAAGCCTAGAGTACATTTCAGCGACACCTTCACCACCCTTCATTTTGAACTTGTCGAGTTGACTTTGAAGCACATCCAACTTGGATTCCTTGACGGAGTCGGTACCTTCATGCATATCAATCAAAGTATCCCAAATTTCCTTTGCATTCTCAAGACAGCTGATTTTGTTGAATTCTTCGGGGCACAACCCATTGAAGAGGATATCACAAGCTTGAGCATTGTATTGTAGTATCTTCAACTCTTCCGCGGTAGCTTCACGATTCAGTTCTCTCCCATCAAAGAATTCACCTTGCAAGCCAACACACACAATAGCCCAAACGGCGGGGTTATGTCCAAGCATATGCATTTTCATCTTATACTTCCAACTAGCAAAATTAGTACCATCAAAGTAAAGACCTCTACGGTGATAATTTCCCTCGCTAGACGCCATACTCTCCTAGGTTGTGAAACCAAGGCTATGACCACCAAAAGCTATGGAAATCAAAGCAAATGGAGACCAAAGCTCTGATACCACTTGTAGGATCGAAATTATGTCTAGAGGGGGTGATTAGACTACTTGACCAAATAAAAATCTATCCTCTTCCCAATTTTAGTCTTTGGCAGATTTTAGCTATCTTAGCACAAGTCAAGTAATCTTAACACAATTCAAGCAAGCATGCAAAGAGTCTATGAGCAGCAGAAAGTAAAGCATGCAACTTGCAAGAATGTAAAGGGAAGGGTTTGGAGAATTCAAACGCAATTGGAGACACAGATGTTTTGTCGTGGTTCTGATAGGTGGTGCTATCGTACATCCATGTTGATGGAGACTTCAACCCACGGAGGGTAACGGTTGCGCGAGTCCACGGAGGGCTCCACCCACGAAGGGTCCACGAAGAATCAACCTTGTCTATTCCATCATGGCCATCGCCCACGAAGGACTTGCCTCACCAGCAGTAGATCTTCATGAAGTAGCCGATCTCCTTGCCCTTACAAACTCCTTGGTTCAACTCCACAATCTTTGTCAGAGGCTCCCAAGTGACACCTAGCCAATCTAGGAGACACCACTCTCCAAGAAGTAACAAATGGTGTGTTGATGATGAACTCCTTGCTCTTGTGCTTCAAATGATAGTCTCCCCAACACTCAACTCTCTCTCACGGGATATGGATTTGGTGGAAAGAAGATTTAAGTGGAAAGCAACTTAGGAAGGCTAGGGATCAAGATTCATATGGTGGGAATGGAATATATTGGCCTCAACACATGAGTAGGTGGTTCTCTCTCAGAAAATGTGTATTGGAAGTGTAGGTATGTTCTGATGGCTCTCTCCATGAATGAAGAGTGGGTGGAGGGGTATATATAGCCTCCACACAAAAACTAACCGTTACACACAATTTACCAATCTCGGTGAGACCGAATTGAGAAACTCGGTTGGACCGATTTAGCAAACCTAGTGACCGTTAGGATTTTCGGTGGGACTGAGATGCAACTCGGTAGGACCGACATGGTTAGGGTTAGGGCATAACGTAATCTCGGTGTGAGCGATTACACAAACTCGGTGGGACCGATTTTGGTAATGAGCTAACCCGTGAGTTGGTCAGGTAAACTCGGTGGGACCGATTTGCTCATTTTGGTGGGACCGAAATGTTACAAAAGGAAAACAGAGAGTTTACATTGCAATCTCGGTGGGACCGATCGCTCATCTCGGTAGGACCAAAACGTTACGAAGGGATACAGAGAGATTACAACCCCATCTCGCTGTGACCGAAATCCCTAACGGTGAGACCGATTTGCCAAGGGTTTGTGGAATTGGCTATGACATCTGAACTCGGTGGCGCTGGATAGAAAGAATCGGTGGGGCCAAGTTTGACTTTTGGTTTAGGTCATATGTGGACGTGGGAAGGTAGTTGAGGGTTTTGGAGCATATCACTAAGCACTATGAAGCAAGAACCTCATTAAACAACACCTCATCCCTCCTTGATAGTATTGGCTATTCCTATAGACTCAATGTGATCTTGGATCACTAAAATATAAAATGTAGAGTCTTGAGCTTTGAGCTTGAGCCAATCTTTTTGTCCTTAGTATTTTGAGGGGTCCACTTCCTCATCCATGCCATGCCATTCATTGAGCTTTTCCTGAAATATTAATCTTGGAATAATGTTAGCTCAATGAGCTATATGTTGTTAGGAATTACCAAAACCACCTAGGGATAGTTGCAGTTTCAAAAATTGCTACTGTCCTACAAAACTCTGCACTTGGAGGCCCAACACGTGTCTACAAGAATAAAGTTGTGTAGTAGACATCAGCACGCCCAGGTGGGGTGTGCCCACCTAGTGGGCCTCCTCTGGTACTTATTGGCTCCAATATTCCTCATATATTCCATAAAAAATCTTCGTGTAGTTTCAGCTCATTTGGAATTGTGCAGAATAGGTGGCCTGACGTAGCTTTTCCAGGTCCAGATTTCCAGTTGTCGGTATTCTCCCTCTTTGTGTAAACGTTGCATATTATGAGAGAAAAGGCATTAGAATTACTCCAAAAAGCATTATTATGGATAAAAACGTTATAAATAACAGTAAGAAAACATGATGCAAAATGGACGTATCAACTCCCCCAAGCTTAGACCTCGCTTGTCCTCAAGAGAAAACCGAAATTGAAAAATATGTCCACATTCTTTGAGAGAGAGGTGTCGATAAAAACAAAATGCAGGGCATAGAAGCATCATGTTGATTATTATAACAACAACAAGATTAAACATAAGACTATTATCATAAAACTTTTATCATATACTTCTCATGAATAAGTAACAATTCATCACACCATCAAAGTATAAAGTAAAAACTCTATTAAAAACCAACAAACTATGTTCTCAGTCAACTTTGCAACTACAATTCATCATCTTTTCAGGAAGGGTCACGTATTGGAGCCTTTAGGCAAGTCCACATACTCAATCATCATATAGTCTTCTATGATTGCTAACACTCACCGCATACACATGAGCAAAACATTTCAACCGGGCACATAGGAAGATAGGGGCTTATAGTTTCGCCTCCCAATGTACTCACCTCAAGGGTGATGTCAACAATAATAACTCATGTTATCTATATTCAGCTGGACATATGTGCCTAGATCTTTCCTCAATACATGATGCTTGCCAAACAAGAAAAATAAAAAGGAATAGAAGGAAAACTTTGACTCTTTGCATAAAAGTAAATACATAAAAGTAAAAGATAGGCCCTTCGCAGAGGGAAGCAGAGGTTGCCATACGCTTATTTGTTTGTATGCTCAACCCCTTAGTGCAAAAGAATGTCACGTTACGTTGCCCCTTGTGATAGCAACCTTTATTATGCAGTCTATCTCTTTTATTCTTCACCATCACAAGTTCATGCAACACTCAGTTTTCTCTTACACTAAATGATATCACACATTTAGAATCAATTTTATTGCCTTTTTGCACTGATGAAAACTTACTTGAGGGATCTTGCTCAATCCCTAGGTAGGTATGGTGGACACTTGAAAATAAGATTTGGGTTTAAGGGTTTTTGGATGCATAGGTAGTATCTCTACTTAGTGCGGAATTTTTGGCTAGCAAAGATAGGGGCAAGCACCACATGTTGAAGGATCTATGACAATATGGCTTCTATGTGAATATAAACAAACATAAACCATTAAGTTGTCTTCCTTGTCCAACCTCAACAATTTTGGCATATGATATTTTGATGAGGGCTCACAATCACAAAATATTTCTATGATAGTATATTTATATGTGAATCTTCTCTTCCCTTATTAATTCTTTCATGAGTTGCATCATTGACTAATGCTATGTTTGTCAATCTCTAATAAAATTTTCTACTTATACTTTTCCTTATGTGGTTTCATCACCTACCATGAGATTAGTATATGATCTTTTCATTATTTCTTTCCTTTCTTTTATTTATTTCTTTTCTTTTATTTTTCTTATTTCCTTTCTTTAATTTGTAACATGAAAGTAAAGAAAGCAAAAACTCAGACTAAACTTTATTATATAACTTGCACACAATTACAAGGATAGATCACTAAGCAAACTCTCAAGGAAGAAAGGATTGAACTTACGTTTATTCATCTAAAGCAAAAAGATCAAACTGAAATAAGTAAAAGCAAAAAGATAGTGGGATGATACGATACCGGGGCACCTCCCCCAAGCTTGGTGGAGGCCAAGGGGAGTGCACATACCCGATACTCAGTTCTCCTTTGGTGGTGGAGAAGATGATGTTGGAGATGAAGAAGGGATCTTATCCTCAGATTTCCATGGTAGTGGTCCACCATCATAAGAGGAGGAGTGAGTCTTACGGGTCCTGCAACTAGCAGCCAAACTCATACCTTTAAATCTTGCCTCATATTCAAAGACTTGGTTTTGGAGGTCATAGATTTGGCTTTGGAGGAAGTTGATTTGCTCATTGAGGATGAAGACGATGTCCTTCATGGGCTTGCCATCCACCTTGAGATCATGGGAGAGGTCTGTGATCATAAGGTGATTGGCGTTGAGTCCACGCTCCACCATCCCCTTGCACCAGATGATGTCCTGCTCCATGGCTTCAAGCCTGGCCTCCACGGTTCCTGTCCCCTTTGGACATGGCACATCGCGGAGGTGAAGCACCCCCTCATGCATATGGATGGTCTAAGGGTGCTGCACCACCTCCCGCAAATATGGGTTGATGACATTCTTGAAGAACTTGTCCTTGGAGGAACTTGAGGTGGTCATGGTAGATGGGATCTGGCAGAAAATAGCAAGAAATGAGAACAGAGGATTTCTACGTGATACGGTAATCAATAGGTTCAGGAAGTATATATAGATTTTTTTTATCTTGGAGGACAAGCATACGGAAGAAAACATAGTATGGAAGGTGTCCCAGGTGGGCACAACCCACCTGGGCGCGCCAGGCAAGCCTGGCGTGCCCTGGTGTCTTGTGCCCACCAGGGTAGGCTTCCTGGAAGTTTCTTTATTTCCAAATTTTCTAAATATTTCAAAACTGATAAAAAATATTTTTCTGGATTTTTCGGAGTCCGTTTACTTACCGTATCACGTACCTCCTTATTTTCACGATTCTGGAGTGTTCCGGAAGGACTCTTTTATGTGTTCTTCCAGTGTCAAAGTTTGGATAATATTAGTTTCAACATTAATGGGCGTACCTGAGATATAATGTTTTATTCGTTGCCCATTGACAACCTTCAGGTTAGTACCTTCGGAATTATTTATCTTGATGGCTCCAGACCGATAAACCTCCTCGATGACATATGGGCCTTCTCATTGTGAGAGGAGTTTTCCTGCAAAGAATCTGAAATGAGAGTTGTGCAAAAGAACATATTCTCCGACTTTAAACTCAAACTTTTGGATTCTTTTGTCATGCCATCTTTTAACTTTTTCTTTGAATAATTTTGCATCTTCATAAGCTTGGGTTCTCCATTCATCTAATGAGCTAATATCAAATAACCTCTTTTCACCGACAAGTTTGAAATCATAATTGAGTTCTTTGATTGCCTAATATGCTTTATGTTCTAACTCAAGAGGCAAATGACAAGCTTTTCCATAAACTATTTTATAAGGAAACATACCCATAGGATTTTTATATGTTGTTCTATAAGCCCAAAGTGCATCATCTAATTTCTTAGACCAATTCTTCCTGAACCTATTGACAGTCTTTCGCAAAATTAATTTTATTTCTCTATTGCTAAGTTCAACTTCACCACTTGACTGAGGATGACAAGGTGATGCAATTCTATGGTTAACATCATACTTGGCAAGCATTTTACGGAAAGCACCATGAATAAAGTGTGAACCACCATCAGTCATTAAATATCTAGGGACTCCAAACCTTGGGAAATTAACTTCCTTAAGCATTTTAATAGAGGCATTGTGATCAGCACTACTGGTTGGAATAGCTTCTACCCATTTAATAACATAATCAACAGGAACCAAAATATCTGTATACCCATTAGAGGAAGGAAAAGGTCCCATGTAATCAAATCCCCAAACATCAAATGGTTCAACATCAAGTGAATAATTCTAGGGCATTTCTTGATGCTTATCGATATTACCTATCCTTTGACATTCATCCCAAGATAAGATGAACTTATGGGCATCCTTGAAGAGAGTAGGCCAATAAAATCCAGATTGCAATACCTTGTGAGCAGTTTTATCTCCAGCATGATGCCCTCCATAAGCTTCGGAGTGACATTTCCATAGGATTTGTCCCTGTTCATGCTCAGGTACACAACATCTAATGATACCATCTACTCCTTTATAAAGATGTGGGTCATCCCAAAAGTAATGTCTTAAATCATAGAATTTTTTTTGTTGATAAGTAAAGCTAGGTGGTAAATATTTAGCAACAATGTAATTAGCATAGTCAGCATACCAAGGAGTATTATGAGCAACATTTATTGCAGCTAACTGCTCATCAAGAAAACTATCATCAATAGGTAGTGTGTCCTCAAGCACATCTTCAGGCCTAGATAAATTATCAGCTACTGGGTTCTCAGCTCCTTTTCTATCAATGATATGTAAATCCAATTCTTGTAATAAGAGAACCCATCGAATAAGTCTAGGTTTAGCATCTTTCTTTTCCATAAGATATTTAATAGCAGCATGGTCTGTGTGAACAGTTACTTTGGAATCAACAATATAAGATCTAAATTTATCACAAGCAAACACAACTGGTAAAAGTTCTTTTTCTATAGTAGCATAATTTCTTTGAGCATTGTCTGGAGTTTTACTAGCATAATGAATTACATTAAGTTTCTTATCAACTCTTTGTCCTAGAACAGCACCAACAGCATAATTAGTAGCATCACACATAATTTCAAAAGGCAAGTTTCAATCAGGTGGTTGAACAATAGGTGCAGAAATTAAGGCTTTCTTGAGTGTTTCAAAGGCTTCTAAACAATCATCATCAAAAACAAGAGGAATATCCTTTTGCAAGAGACTAGTAAGAGGCCTAGGAAATTTTTAGAAGTCTTTGATAAATCTCCTATAGAAACCAGCATGACCTAAGAAACTACGAATACCTTTTATATCTTTAGGACATGGAATTTTCTCAATTGCATCAACCCTAGCTTTGTCCACTTCAATACCTCTTTCGAAATTTTATGACCCAAGACAATGCCTTCATTAACCATAAAGTGGCACTTCTCCCAATTCAAGACAAGATTTGTTTGTTCACATCTCTGCAAAACTTGATCAAGATTGCTTAAACAATCATCAAAAGACTTCCCATAAATAAAAAAGGCATCCATAAAAACCTCAACAATCTTTTCACAGAAGTCAGAGAATATAGCAGTCATACATCTTTGAAAGGTAGCAGGCGCATTAAAACCGAAAAGCATACGTCTATAAGCATAGGTTCCAAAGGGACAAGTAAAAGTGGTCTTTTCTTGATCAGGTTGAGAAGAAGGTATTTGTGAAAGACCAGAATATCCATCAAGGAAGCAAAAATGTGTGTGCTTAGATAATCTTTCAAGCATTTGATCAATAAAAGGCAGAGGGTAATGATCTTTTCTAGTTTTTTTGTTTAATTTCCTAAAATCAATTACCATTCTATAGTCTGTAAAAATTCTTTGTGGAATAAGTTCATTCTTATCATTAGGAACAAGAGTAATACATCCTTTCTTAGGCACACAATGAACAGGACTTATCCATCTACTATCAGCTATAGGATAGACTATACCTGCTTCCAGAAGTTTTAATATTTCCGTTCTTACCACTTCTTTCATCTTCGGGTTTAACCGACGTTGGTGATCAACAATGGGTTTAGCATGCAGGTTCCATATTAATTTTGTGCTGACATAGAGTAGGACTAATTCCCTTTAAATCATCAAGAGTATATCCAATAGCAGCTCGGTGCTTCCTTAGAACTTTCAATAATCTTTCTTCTTCATGTTCTGAAAGGTTAGCACTGATAATAACATGATATATCTTCTTTTCATCAAGATAAGCATATTTCAAAGTGTCTGGCAATTGTTTTAATTCAAACACAGGATCACCTTTAGGTGGAGGAGGACCTCCTAGAGTTTCAACAGGCAAATTGTGTTTAAGAAGAGGACGTTGTTCAAAGAAAAATTTATCTATTTCATTTCTTTCATACATATGTAAATCATTTTCATGGTCTAGAAAATATTGTTATAAAGGATCAGTAGGGTGTACAACAATAGAATCAAGACCAATTAATTCATCCTTACTAGGCAATTCTTTTTCATGAAACTTTCTACTAAACTTGGAAAAATTAAACTCATGAGACTCATCACCAAAACTAATACCGACAGTTTGTTTCTTACAATCCATTTTAGCATTAACGGTGTTCAAGAAAGGTCTACCAAAGATAATGGGACAAAAGTCATCTTGTGGGGAACAAAGAGCAAGAAAATCAGTAGGGTATTTAATTTTCCCACACATGACTTCAACATCGCTAACAATTCTAGTTGGTGATATAGTGTCTCTATTAGCAAGTTTAATAGTAACATCTATGTCTTCTATCTCTGGGGGTGCTATGTCATTCATAATTTCTTGATATAATGTGTAAGGAATAGCACTCAAACTAGCACCTATGTCACATAAACCATGATAACAATGATCTCCTATTTTAACTGAGACAACGGGCATGCCAGCAATAGGTCTATGTTTATCTTTTTTATCAGGTTTGGCAATTCCTGTAGCTTCTTCACAGAAGTAAATAACATGCCCATCTACATTTTCTTCCAAGAGATCTTTAACCATAGCAATACTAGGTTATACTTTAATTTGTTCATCAGGTTTAGGTGTTCTAATATAGCTTTTGTCAACCACAGTTGAAACTTTAGCGTGTTCCTTTATCCTAACAGGAAAAGGTGGTTTCTCAATATAAGTAGTAGGAACAGCTAGATCAACATTGTAAAGTATAGTTTCTTCTTTAACTGGTACTGGTTCTTTAATTTCTTCTTTAATAGGTGGGTGATATTTAAACCACTTCTCTTTAGGGAGATCAACATGAGTAGCAAATGATTCACAAAAGGAGGCTAGTATCTCAGAGTCAAGTCCATATTTAGTGCTAAACTTTTGAAGAGCATCGGTATCCATAAAAGATTTAACACAATCATACTTAAGTTTAATACCTAACTCTTTACCTTTGTCGAGTTCCCAATCTTCAGAGTTGTGTTTAATTCTTTCCAAAAGATCCCACCGGAATTCAATAGTCTTCTTCATAAAAGAACCAGCACAGGAAGTATCAAGCATGGCTTGATCATTACGAGAAAGCCAAGCATAAAAATTCTGGATAATAATTTCTCTTGAGAGCTCATGATTGGGGCATGAATATAACATTAAATTAAGCCTCCCCCAAGCTAGAGAGATACTTTCTCCTTCACGAGGCCAAAAATTATATATATAATTCCGATCACGATGAACTATATGCATAGGATAAATTTTTTGGTGGAAGTCCAATTTCAAATGATTCCAATTCCAAGATCCAATATCATCGCATAGCCTATACCATGCCAATGCTTTTACCTTCAAAGATAAAGGGAAAACCTTTTTCATAACTTCATCCCCGGGTAAACCTGCAAGCTTAAACAATCCACAAACTTGTTCTACATATATCAAGTGCATATCAGGATGTTCGGTTCCATCTCCTGCATAAGGATTAGCTAGCAGTTGTTCTATCATACCCGAAGGAATTTCATATTCAATATTTTCAGTAGGTGAAGTAGGTTGAGGGGTAGCTAATTGCGGTTCCGGACGAGGTGAAGATACCCCGACCAAACCCCTCAAAGGATTATTTTCCATAGTAACAAGTGACAATAAATTTCCGCACACTATATAAATGTTTCCTTACCAAATTGCACTTACCAAAGGCGCTTCACTCTCCGGCAACGGCGCTAGAAATAGCCTTGATGACCCACAAGTATAGAGGATTAATTGTAGCTCTTTTCGATCAGTAAGAGTGTCGAACCCAGCGAGGAGCGGAAGGAAATGACAAGTGGTTTTCAGCAAAGTTATGTATGCAAGTACTGAAATTGTAAGTAGCCGAGTAGTTTGATAGCAAGGTAATTTGTAACGAGCAAGTAACGATAGTAGTAACAAAAGTGCAGCAAGGTAGCCCAATCCTTTTGAGGCAAAGGACAGGCCAAAACGGTCTCTTATGATAAGTAAAGCATTCTTGAGGGTACACGGGAATTTCATCTACTCACTTTCATCATGTTGGCTTAATTCGTGTTCGGTAATTTGATATGTGGGTGGATCGGTGCTTAGGTGTTGTTCTTACTTGAACAAACCTCCTACTTATGATTAACCCTCCTAAAAGCATCCGCAACTACGAGAAAAATATTAAGAATAAATTCTAACCATAGCATTAAACTTTTGGATCCAATCGGTCCCTTACGGAATAGCGCATAAACTGGGGTTTAAGCTTCTGTCACTCTCGCAACCCATCATATAATTTCTACTCCACAATGCATTCCCTTAGGCCAAATATGGTGAAGTGTCATGTAGTCGACATTCACATGACACCATTAAGGGAATCACAACACACATACTATCAAAATACCGAACCCATATCAAGTTCACATGATTACTTGCAACATGATTTCTCCCGTGAACTCAAGAACAAAAGTAACTACTCACAAAAAATAAACATGATCAGAGGGGTATTAAATAGCATATTGGATATGAACATATAATCTTCCACTAAATAAACAGTATAGTAATCAACTACAAGATGTAGTCAACACTACTAGTCACCCACAAGCACCAATCTATAGTTTCGGTAACAAGATTGAACACAAGAGATGAACTAGGGTTTGAGAGGAGATGGTGTTGTTGAAGATATTGATGGATATTGCCCTCCCCAAGATGGGAGAGTTGTTGGTGATGATGATGACGATGATTTCCCCCTCCGGGAGGGAAGTTCCCCCGGCAGAATCGCTCCGCCGGAGGGCAAAAGTGCTCCTGCCCAAGTTCCACCTCGAGGCGGCGGCGCTACATCCTGAAAGTCCTCTCCTTATTTTTTCTAGGTAAAAATGACTTATATACCAGAAGATAGGCACCAGAGGTGGGCCTGGGTGAGCACAACCCACCAGGGCGCGCCTGGGCTCCCTGGCGCGCCCAGGTGGGTTGTGCCCACCTGGTGGGCCTCCTATGCTATTTATTGGCTCCAATATTCCTCATATATTCCATAAAAATTCTCTATGAAGTTTCAGCTCATTTAGAGTTATGTAGAATAGGTGGCCTGACGTAGCTTTTCCAGGTCCAGATTTCCAGTTGCTGGAATTCTCCCTCTTTGTGTAAACATTGCATATTATGAGAGAAAAGGCATTAGAATTACTCCAAAAAGCATTATTATGGATAAAAACATTATAAATAACAGTAAATAAACATGATGCAAAATGGACGTATCAGCACGCCACCTTTGTGGGCTCCCCTCTCTCTCCACTAAGGCCCATGCAGGCCCAATACTTCCCCCAGGGGGTTCCGGTAACCCCTCGGTACTCCGGTAAAATACCCGAACCACTGGAAACCATTTCGATGTCTGAATACTACCTTCCAATATATGAATCTTTACCTCTCGACCATTTCGAGACTCCTCGTCATGTCCGTGATCTCATCTTGGACTCCGAACAAAATTCGATCACCAAAACACATAACTCATAATACATATCGTCATCGAACGTTAAGCGTGCGGACCCAACGGGTTCGAGAACTATGTAGAAATGACCAAGACACATCTCCAATCAATAACGAATAGCGGAACTTGGATTCTCATATTGGTTTAAACATTCTACGAAGATCTTTACCAGTCAAACCACAATAACAACATATGTCCCCTTTGTCATCGGTGTGTTACTTGCCCGAGATTCGATCGTCGGTTCATCATACCTAGTTCAATCTCGTTACCGGCTAGTCTCTTTACTCGTTCCGTAATGCATCATCCCACAACTAACTCATTAGTCACATTGCTTGCAAGTCTTATAGTGATGTGCATTACCGAGAGGGCCCAGAGATACCTCTCCGATACTCTGAGTGACAAATCCTAATCTCGATCTATGCCAACCCAACAAACACCTTCGGAGACACCTGTAGAGCATATTTATAATCACCCAGTTATATTGTGATGTTTGATAGCACACAAAGTGTTCCTCCGGTATTCAGGAGTTGCATAATCTCATAGTCAGAGGAATATGTATAAGTCATGAAGAAAGCAATATCAATAAAACTTAACGATCATTATGCTAAGCTAACGGATGGGTCTTGTCCATCACATCATTCTCTAATGATGTGATCCCATTCATCAAATGACAACACATGTCTATGGTTAGGAAACTTAACCATCTTTGATTAACGAGCTAGTCAAGTAGAGGCATACCAGGGACACTCCGTTTTGTCTATGTATTCACACATGTACTAAGTTTTCGGTTAATACAATTCTAGCATGAATAATAAACATTTATCATGGTATAAGGAAATATAAATAACAACTTTATTATTGCCTCTAGGGCATATTTCCTTCAGTCTCCCACTTGCACTAGAGTCAATAATCTAGATTACATAGTAATGATTCTAACACCCATGGAGTCTTTGTGCTGATCATGTTTTGCTCATGGAAGAGGCTTAGTCAACGGGTTTGCAACATTCAGATCTGTATGTATTTTGCAAATCTCTATGTCTCCCTCCTTGACTTGATCATGGATGGAGTTGAAGCGTCACTTGATGTGTTTGGTTCTCTTGTGAAATCTGGATTCCTTCACTAAGGCAATTGCTCCAGTATTGTCACAAAAGATTTTCATTGGACCCGATGCACTAGGTATTACACCTAGATCGGATATGAACTCCTTCATTTGCTGCTTCTGAAGCAGTTATGTACTCCACTTCACAGTAGATCCCGCCACGATGCTCTGCTTGGAACTCAACCAACTGACAGCTCGACCATTCAATATAATACGTATCCGATTTGCAACTTAGAGTCATCTGGATCAGTGTCAAAGCTTGCATCAACATAACCATTTATGACAAGCTCTTTGTCACCTCCATACACGAGAAACATATCCTTAGTCCTTTTCAGGTATTTCAGGATGTTCTTGACCGCTGTCCAGTGATCCACTCCTGGATTACTTTGGTACCTCCCTACTAAACTTATAGCAAGGCACACATCAGGTCTGGTACACAACATTGCATACATGAAAGATCCTA
Organism: Triticum dicoccoides; assembly: GCF_002162155.2. Taxonomy (NCBI): domain Eukaryota; kingdom Viridiplantae; phylum Streptophyta; class Magnoliopsida; order Poales; family Poaceae; genus Triticum; species Triticum dicoccoides. The sequence goes on from NC_041380.1 coordinate 491,361,715, forward strand.
TGGCTGAGGCATAGGGAATAACTTTGATTTTCTCTCTATCTTCTGCAGTAGTCGGGCATTGAGTCTGACTCAACTTCACACCTTGTAACATAGGCAAGAACCCTTTCTTTGACTAGTCCATTTTGAACTCCTTCAAAACTTTATCAAGGTATGTGCTTTGTGAAAGTCCAATTAAGCGTCTTGATCTATCTCTATAGATCTTGATGCCCAATATATAAGCAGCTTCACCGAGGTCTTTCATTGAAAAATTCTTATTCAAGTATCCTTTTATGCTATCCAGAAATTCTGTATTATTTCCAATCAACAATATGTCATCCACATATAATATTAGAAATGCTATAGAGCTCCCACTCACTTTCTTGTAAATACAGGCTTCTCCAAAAGTCTGAATAAAACCATATGCTTTGATCACACTATCAAAGTGTATATTCCAACTCCGAGAGGCTTGCACCCGTCCATAAATGGATCGCTAGAGCTGGCACACTTGTTAGCACCTCTAGGATCGACAAAACCTTCTGGTTGCATCATATACAACTCTTCTCTAAGAAATCCATTAAGGAATGCAGTTTTGACATCCATTTGCCAAATTTCGTAATCATAAAATGCGGCAATTGCTAACATGATTCGGACAGACTTAAGCATCGCTACGGGTGAGAAGGTCTCATCGTAGTCAACTCCTTGAACTTGTCGAAAACCTTTCGCAACAAGTCGAGCTTTGTAGACAGTAATATTACCGTCAGTGTCAGCCTTCTTCTTGAAGATCCATTTATTCTCTATGGCTTGCCGATCATCGGGCAAGTCAACCAAAGTCCACACTTTGTTCTCGTACATGGATCCCATCTCAGATTTCATGGCCTCAAGCCATTTTGCGGAATCTGGTCTCATCATCGCTTCCTCATAGTTCGTAGGTTCGTCATGGTCTAGTAACATGACTTCCAGAACAGGGTTACCATACCACTCTGATGCGGAACGTACTCTGGTTGACCTACGATGTTCGGTAGTAACTTGATCTGAAGTTTCATGATCATCATCATTAACTTCCTCACTATTTGGTGTAGGAATCACTGGAACTGATTTCTGTGATGAACCACTTTCCAATTCGGGAGAAGGTACAACTACCTCATCAAGTTCTACTTTCCTCCCACTCACTTCTTTCGAGAGAAACTCCTTCTCTAGAAAGGATCCATTCTTAGCAATGAATATCTTACCATCGGATCTATGATAGAAGGTGTACCCAGCAGTTTCTTTTGGGTATCCTATGAAGACACATTTCTCCAATTTGGGTTCGAGCTTATCAGGTTGAAGCTTTTTCACATAAGCATCGCAGCCCAAACTTTAAGAAACGACAACTTAGGTTTCTTGCCAAACCACAGTTCATATGGTGTCGTCTCAACGGATTTAGATGTTGCCCTATTTAATGTGAATGCACCCGTCTCTAAATCATAACCCCAAAACGATAGTGGTAAATCGGTAAGAGACATCATAGATCGCACCATATCTAATAAAGTGCGGTTACAACGTTTGGACACACCACTACGTTGTGGTGTTCCAGGTGGCGTGAGTTGTGAAACTATTCCACATTGTTTCAAATGAAGATCAAACTCGTAACTCAAATATTCACCTCCACGATCGGATTGTAGAAACTTTATTTTCTTGTTATGATGATTTTCCACTTCACTCTGAAATTCTTTAAACATTTCAAATGTTTTGGACTTATGTTTCATTAAGTAGATATACCCATATCTGCTCAAATAATCTGCGAAGGTCAAAAAATAACGATACCCGCCACGAGCCTCAACACTCATCGGACCGCATACATCAATATGTATTATTTACAATAAGACAGTGGCTCGTTCCATTGTTCCGGAGAACGGAGTCTTAGTCATCCTGCCCATGAGGCATGGTTCGCAAGCATCAAGTGATTCTAAAAGCCCATCGGCATGGGGTTTCTTCATGCGCTTTACACCAATATGACCTAAACGACAGTGCCACAAATAAGTTGCACTATCATTATTAACTTTGCATCTTTTGGCTTCAATATTATGGATATGTGTATCACTACGATCAAGATTCAACAAAAATACACCACTCATCAAGGGTGCATGACCATAAAACATATTACTCAGATAAATAGCACAACCGTTATTCTCTGATTTAAATGAATAACCGTCTCACATCAAACAAGATCCAGATATAATGTTCATGCTCAATGCTGGCACCAAATAACAATTATTCAGGTCTAAAACTAATCCCGAAGGTAGATGTAGAGGTAGCATGCCGACGGCGATCACATCGACCTTGGAACCATTTCTGATGCGCATTGTCACCTCGTCCTTAGCCAATCTTCGTTTAATCTGTAGCCCCTGTTTCGAGTTGCAAATGTGAGCAACAGAACCAGTATCAAATACCCAGGCGCTACTACGAGCATTAGTAAGGTACACATCAATAACATGTATACCAAATATACCTTTCACTTTGCCATCCTTCTTATCCGCCAAATACTTGGGGCAGTTCCGCTTCTAGTGACCGGTCCCTTTGTAGTAGAAGCACTCAGTTTCAGGCTTAGGTCCAGACTTGGGCTTCTTATACCTTGAGCAGCAACTTGCTTTTTGTTCTTCTTGAAGTTCCCCTTCTTCCCTTTGCCCTTTTTCTTGAAACTAGTGGTTTTGTTAACCATCAACACTTGATGCTCCTTCTTGATTTCTACCTCCACAGCTTTAAGCATCACGAAGAGCTTGGGAATTGTCTTTTCCATCCCTTCCATGTTATAGTTCATCATGAAGCCTTTATAGCTTGGTGGCAGTGATTGAAGAACTCTGTCAATGACACTATCATCAGGAAGATTAACTCCCAGCTGAGTCAAGTGGTTATGGTACCCAGAAATTTTGAGTATGTGTTCACTGACAAAGCTATTCTCCTCCATCTTGCAGCTATAGAACTTGTTGGAGACTTCATATCTCTCAACTCGGGCATTTGCTTGAAATATTAACTTTAACTCTTGGAACATCTCATATGCTCCATGACGTTCAAAACGTCTTTGAAGTCCCGATTCTAAGCCGTAAAGCATGGCACACTGAACTATCGAGTAGTCATCAGCTTTAGTCTGCCAGACATTTATAACGTCCGGAGTTGCTCCTGCAACAGGTCTTGCACATAGCGGTGCTTCCAGGATGTAATTCTTTTGTGCAGCAATGAGGATAATCCTCAAGTTATGGACCCAGTCCGTGTAGTTGCTACCATCATCTTTCAACTTAGCTTTCTCTAGGAACGCATTAAAATTCAAGGGAACGGTAGGACGGGCCATTGATCTACAACAACATAGATATGCAAAAACTATCAGGACTAAGTTCATGATAAATTTAAGTTCAAATAATCATATTATTTAAGAACTCCCACTTAGATAGACATCCCTCTAGTCATCTAAATGATCGCGTGATCCATATCAACTAAACCATATCCAATCATCATGTGAGATGGAGTAGTTTTCAATGGTGAACATCTCTATGTTGATCATATCTACTATATGATTCACGTTCAACCTTTCGGTCTTAGTGTTCCGAGGCCATATCTGCATATGCTAGGTTCATCAAGTTTAACCCGAGTATTCTGCACATGCAAAACTGGCTTGCACCTGTTGTATGTGAACGTAGAGCTTATCACACCCGATCATCATGTGGTGTCTTGGCACGACAAATTGTAGCAACGGTGCATACTCAGGGAGAACACTTATACCTTGAAATTTAGTGAGGGGTCATATAATAATGCTACCGCCGTACTAAGCAAAATAAGATGCATAAAAGATAAACATCACATGCAATCAAAAATATGTGACATGATATGGCCATCATAATATTGTGCCTTTGATCTCCATTTCCAAACCACCGTCATGACCTCCATCGTCACCGGCTTGACACCTTGATCTCCATCGTAGCGTCGTTGTCGTCTCACCAACTATTTCTTCTACAACTATCTCTACCGCATAGTGATAAAGTAAAGCAATTACATGGCGATTGCATTTCATACAATAAAGCGACAATCGTAAGGCTCCTGCCAGTTGCCGATAACTTTTACAAAACATGATCATATCATACAAAAACTTGTATCTCATCACGTCTTGACCATATCACATCACAACATGCCCTGCAAAAACAAGTTAGACGTCCTCTACTTTGTTGTTGCAAGTTTTACGTGGCTGCTATGGGCTTCTAGCAAGAACCGTTCTTACCTAGGCATCAAAAGCACAACGATTTTTCATCAAGTGTGTTGTTTTAACCTTCAACAAGGACCGGCCGTAGTCAAATTTGATTCAACTAAAGTTGGAGAAACAGACACCCGCCAACCACCTTTATGCAAAACAAGTTGCATGTCTGTCAGTGAAATCGGTCTCATGAACGTGGTCATGTAAGGTTGGTCCGGGCCGCTTCATCCAACAATACCGCCGAATCAAAATAAGACTTTGGTGGTAAGCAGTATGACTATTATCGCCCACAACTCTTTGTGTTCTACTCGTGCATATCATCTATGCATATACCTGGCTCGGATGCCACTATTGGGGAACGTAGCATGCAATTTCAAAAAAAATTCTACAATCACTCAAGGTCTATCTAGGAGATGCATAGCAACGAGAGGGGGAGAGTGTGTCCATGTTCCCTCATAGACCGAAAGAGGAAGCGTTAGGTTAACACGGTTGATGTAGTCGACGTCTTCACGATCCAACCGATCTAGTACCGAACGTATGACACCTCCGAGTTTAGCACACATTCAGCTCGATGACTTCCCTCAAACTCTTGATCCAGTAGAGGGTCAAGGGAGAGTTCCGTCAACACGACGGCGTGGTGACGGTGATGGTGATGTGATCCATCCAGGGCTTCGCCTAAGCACTACGACACTATGACCGGAGGAGTAAACTTTGGAGGGAGGCGCCGCACACGGCTAAGAGAACAATTGATGTGCTATGGGGTTCCCCCTGCCCCCGTATATAAAGGAGGGGAGGAGGAGGTCAGCCACCAAGAGGGGTGCGCCATGGGGGGAGTCCTACTAGGACTCCACTCCTAGTAGGATTCACCCCCCTTTTTTCCTTTCTCACTAGAGGGGGGAAGGAAGGAGAGGGAGAGGGAGAGGGAAGGGGGGCCGCGCCCCCTCCTCCTTGTCCTATTCAGACTCCCTTGGAGGGGGGCGTGCGCCACCCCTTGCAGGCTCCCCTCTCTCTCCACTAAGGCCCATGGAGGCCCAATACTTCCCCGGGGGGTTCCGGTAACCCCTCGGTACTCCCGTAAAATACCCGAACCACTCGAAACCATTCCGATGTCCGAATACTACCTTCCAATATATGAATCTTTACTTCTCGACCATTTTGAGACTCCTCGTCATGTCCGTGATCTCATCCGGGACTCCGAACAAAATTCTGTCACCAAAACACATAAATCATAATACAAATCATCATCGAACGTTAAGCGTGCGGACACTACGGGTTCGAGAACTATGTAGACATTACCGAGATGCATCTCCGGTCAATATCCAATAGCGGAACCTAGATGCTCATATTGGTTCCTACATATTCTACGAAGATCTTTATCGGTCAAACCGCAATAACAACATACGTTATTCCCTTTGTCATCGGTATGTTACTTGCCCGAGATTCGATCGCCGGTATAATCATAGCTAGTTCAATCTCGTTACCGGCAAGTCTCTTTTGCAAGGCTTATAGTGATGTGCATTACCAGAGGGCCCAGAGATACCTCTCCGATACTCGGAGTGACAAATCCTAATCTCGATCTATGCCAACCCAACAAAGACCTTCAGAGACACCTGTAGAGCATCTTTATAATCACCCAGTTACATTGTGTCGTTTGATAGCACACAAAGTGTTACTCCGGTATTCGGGAGTTGCATAATCTCATAATCAGAGGAATATGTATAAGTCATGAAGAAAGTGATAGCAATAAAACTTAATGATCATTATGCGTAATGGATGGGTCTTGTCCATCACATCATTCTCTAATGATGTGATCCCGTTCATCAAATGACAACACATGTCTATGGTTAGGAAACTTAACCATCTTTGATTAACGAGCTAGTCAAGTAGAGGCATACTAGGGACACTCTGTTTTGTCTATGTATTCACACATGTACTAAGTTTCCGGTTAATACAATTCTAGCCTGAATAATAAACATTTATCATGATATAAGGAAATATAAATAACAACTTTATTATTGCCTCTAGGGCATATTTCCTTCAGAAGGGGGTGGAGGGGTATATATAGCCTCCACACAAAATCCAATCGTTACACACATTTGACCCATCTCGGTGAGACCGAATAGCTTTACTTGGTGGGACCAGTTATTTCAAAACATGAACGTTAGGAATCTCAGTGGGACCGACTGGAACAACTCGGTGGGACCGATGTGCAAGGCATAGGGCAAACCTCATCTCAGTGGTGTCGATCGCATCAAATCGGTGAGACCAAAGTGAAGCAATAGGGCAACAGAGAATTGGTCAAGCCATCTCGGCCAGGCCATCCAAAGGGTCGGTCAACCCACTTCAATGTCGGGCAGCAGACAGATTTGGTTTCTTGGGACGCGGTGTCCGCACTGAAGCGGCGACACTCGAGAGGTCGCATCCGTCAGCGCCGCCCTACCTTGTCATCGTATCCCTCAGCTTGGTGTTGGATTCCACGGTTGTGACATCATACGTAAGCACGTTCAAGCCATAAATAATGCTTCTGTTGAGCTCTGAAGCCTGCACATGTAAGCATTATGTTAAAGGCCAAGTGTTCACCCAACTGCTCATAGCTCAAAACAAATGCTAACACCACTTACCACTCTATTCATCAGGGGTGCATACTCCTTGAAATCACCTTCGAGATCTTTGAGTCGACCACGATAAGCTTCATCATCGGAGTCATTCTCCTCCAATTCGGCAATATTGTCTTCCATCCACTTCGGCCTCAGGCGTAGACGGTACTTCACACCATCGTCATACCACTTCATGTGGTCTTCACGGTAGGCGCCCCATGCTACCTCTTGAGCACTGCGTTGGTTTTCCCTTGAAGAGGAAAGGGTGATGCAGCAAAGTAGCGTAAGTATTTCCCTCAGTTTTTGAGAACCAAGGTATCAATCCAGTAGGAGGCCACGCACGAGTCCCTCGCACCTACACAAACAAATAAATCCTCGCAACCAACACGATAAGGGGTTGTCAATCCCTATACGGTCACTTATGAGAGTGAGATCTGATAGATATGATAAGATAATATTTTTGGTATTTTTTATGATAAAGATGCAAAGTAAAATAAAAGGCAATAAAATAACTAAGTGTTGGAAGATTAATATGATAGAAAATAGACCCGGGGGCCATAGGTTTCACTAGTGGCTTCTCTCAAGAGCATAAGTATTTACGGTGGGTGAACAAATTACTGTTGAGAAATTGATAGAATTGAGCATAGTTATGAGAATATCTAGGTATGATCATGTATATAGGCATCACGTCCGAGACAAGTAGACCGACTCCTGCCTGCATCTACTACTATTACTCCACACATCGACCGCTATCTAGCATGCATCTAGATTATTAAGTTCAAGAGAACAAAGTAACGCTTTAAGCAAGATGACATGATGTAGAGGGATAAACTCATGCAATATGATATAAACCCCATCTTGTTATCCTCGATGGCAACAATACAATACGTGCCTTGCTGCCCCTACTGTCACTAGGAAAGGACACCGCAAGATTGAACCCAAATCTAAGCACTTCTCCCATTGCAAGAAAGATCAATCTAGTAGGCCAAACCAAACTGATAATTCGAAGAGACTTGCAAAGATAACCAATCATACATAAAAGAATTCAGAGAAGATTCAAATATTATTCACAGATAAACTTGATCATAAACCCACAATTCATCGGTCTCAGCAAACACACCGCAAAATAAGATTACATCAAATACACCTCCACAAGAGAGGGGGAAACTTTGTATTGAGATCCAAAAAGAGAGAAGGAGCCATCTAGCTAATAACTATGGACCTGAAGGTCTGAAGTAAACTACTCACACTTCATCGGAGGGGCTATGGTGTTGATGTAGAAGCCCTCCGTTATCGATGCCCCCTCCGGCGGAGCTCCGGAAAAGGCCTCAAGATGGGATCTCGTGGATACAGAAAGTTACCGCGGTGGAATTAGGGTTTTGGCTCTGTATCTGGTAGTTTGGGGGTACGTAGGTATATATAGGAGGAAGGAGTGCGACAGTGGAGCAACAGGGGGCCCACGAGGGTGGAGGGTGTGCCTAGGGGGGTAGGCGCACCCCCTACCTCGTGGCCTCCTGGTTGATGTCTTGACGTAGGGTCCAAGTCCTCTGGATCACATTCATTCCGAAAATCACGTTCCCGAAGGTTTCATTCCGTTTGGACTCCGTTTGATATTCCTTTTTCTGCGAAACTCTGAAATAGGCAAAAAAACAGCAATTCTGGGTTGGGCCTCCGGTTAATAGGTTAGTCCCAAAAATAATATAAAAGTGTATAATAAAACCCAATAATGTCCAAAACAGAATATAATATAGCATGGAACAATCAAAAATTATAGATACGTTGGAGACGTATCAAGCATCCCCAAGCTTAATTCCTACTCGTCCTCGAGTAGGTAAATGATAAAAGCAGAATTTTTGATGTGGAATGCTACTTGGCATAATTTCAATGTAATTCTTCTTAATTGTGGTATGAATATTCAGATCCGAAAGATTCAAGATAAAAGTTCAATATTGACATAAAAATAATAATACTTCAAGCATACTATCTAAGCAATTATGTCCTCTCAAAATAACATGGCCAAAGAAAGTTCATCCCTACAAAATCATATAGTTTAGTCATGCTCCATTTTCGTCACACAAGAATGCTCTCATCATGCACAACCCCGATAACAAGCCAAGCAATTGTTTCATACTTTAGTAATCTCAAACTTTTTCAATCTTCACGCAATACATGAGCGTGAGCCATGGATATAGCACTATGGGTGGAATAGAATAGAATGATGGGGGTTATGTGGAGAGGACAAAAAAGGGAGAAAGTCTCACATCAATGAGGCTAATCAATGAGCTATGGAGATGCCCATCAATTGATGTTAATGCAAGGAGTAGGGATTGCCATGCAACGGATGCACTAGAGCTATAAATATATGAAAGCTCAACAAAAGAAACTAAGTGGGTGTGCATCCAACTTGCTTGCTCATGAAGACCTAGGGCATTTGAGGAAGCCCATTGTTGGAATATACAAGCCAAGTTCTATAATGAAAAGTTCCCACTAGTATATGAAAGTGACAAAACAAAAGACTCTCTATCATGAAGATTATGGTGCTACTTTGAAGCACAAGTGTGGTAAAAAGGATAGTAACATTGTCCCTTCTCTATTTTTCTCTCTTTTTTGGGGGGCCTTCTCTTTTTTATGGCCTTTCTCTTTTTTTCCTCACTTGGGACAATGCTCTAGAAAATGATGATCATCACACTTCTATTTATTTACAACTCAATGATTACAACTTGATACTAGAACAAAGTATGACTCTATATGAATGCCTCCGGCGGTGTACCAAGAGTGGCATGTATGAAAGGATTATCAATGGTGGCTTTGCCACAAATACTATGTCAACTACATGATCATGCAAAGCAATATGACAATGATGAACGTGTCATGATAAATGGAACGGTAGAAAGTTGCATGGAAATATATCTCGAAATGGCTATGGGAATGCCATAATAGGTAGGTATGGTGGCTGTTTTGAGGAAGATGTAAGGAGGTTTATGTGTGAAAAAGCGTATCATATCACGGGGTTTGGATGCACCGGCGAAGTTTGCACCAACTCTCAATGTGAGAAAGAGCAATGCACGGTACCGAAGAGGCTAGCAATGATGGAAAGGTGAGAGTGCGTATAATCCATGGACTCAACACTAGTCATAAAGAACTCACATACTTATTGCAAAAATCTACAAGTCATCGAAAACCAAGCACTACGTGCATGCTCCTAGGGGGATAGATTGGTAGGAAAAGACCATCGCTCGTCCCCGACCGCCACTCATAAGGAGGACAATCAAAGAACACCTGATGTTTCAAATTTGTTACATAACTTTTACCATACGTGCATGCTACGGGACTTGCAAACTTCAACACAAGTATTTTTCAAATTCACAACTACTCAACTAGCACAACTTTGATATCACTACCTCCATGTCTCAAAACAATCATCAAGCATCAAACTTCTCTTAGTATTCAACACACTCATAAGAAAGTTTTTACTAGTCTTGAATACCTAGTATATTAGGATTATTTAAGTAAATTACCATGCTATTTAAGACTCCAAAAATAATCTAAGTGAATCATGAGAGAATAATAGTTTCTATAAAACAAAACCACCACCGTGCTCTAAAAGATATAAGTGAAGTACTAGAGCAAAAACTATATAACTCCAAAGATATAAGTGAAGCACATAGAGTATTCTAATAATTTCCGAATCATGTGTATCTCTCTCAAAAGGTGTGTACAGCAAGGATGATTGTGGTAAACTGAAAAGCAAAGACTCAAATTATACAAGATGCTCCAAGCAAAACACATATCATGTGGAGAATAAAAATATAGCTCCAAGTAAAGTTACCAGTGGAAGTAGACGAAAGAGGGGATGCCTTCCGGGGCATCCACAAGCTTTGGATTTTAGGTGTCCTTAGATTATCTTGGGGTGCCATGGGCATCCCCAAGCTTAGGCTCTTGCCACTCCTTGTTCCATAATCCATCAAATCTTTCACCCAAAACTTGAAACTTCACAACACAAAACTTAACAGAAAATCTCATGAGCTCCGTTAGCAAAAGAAAAGAAAACACCACTTAAAGGTACTGTAATGAACTCATTCTTTATTTATATTGGTGTTAAACCTACTTTATTCCAACTTCTCTATGGTTTATAAACTATTTCACTAGCCATAGATTCATCAAAATAAGCGAACAACACACGAAAAACAGAATCTGTCAAAAAAAGAACAGTCTGTAGTAATCTATAACTAACGCAAGATATGGAGCCCCAAAATTCTAAAATAAATTTCTGGAAATTATGAATTTATCTATTAATCATCTGCAAAAATAATTAACTAAATATCACTTTCCAAATAAAAATGGCAGCAATTCTCGTGAGCGCTAAAGTTTCTGTTTTTTACAGCAAGATTAAAAAGACTTTCCCCAAGTCTTCCCAACGGTTCTACTTGGCACAAACACTAATTAAACACAAAAACCACAACCAAAATAGAGGCTAGATAAATTATTTTATTACTAAACAGGATCAAAATGCAAGGAATAAAAATAAAATTTGGTTTCCTCCCAACAAGCGCTATCGTTTAACGCCCCTAGCTAGGCATAAAAAGCAAGGATAGATCTAGGTATTGCCATCTTTGGTAGGCAATCCATAAGTGGTTCTCATAATAGATTCATAAGGTAATTTAATTTTCTTTCTAGGGAAGTGTTCCATGGCTTTCCTTAACGGAAATTGGAATCTAATATTCCCTTCCTTCATATCAATAATTGCACCAATCATTCTAAGGAAAGGTCTACCAAGAATAATAGGGCATGAAGGATTGCAATCTATGTCAAGAACAATAAAATCTACGGGCACATAATTCCTATTTGCAACAATAATAACATCATTAATTATTCCCATAGGTTTCTTAATAGTGGAATCCGCAAGGTGCAAGTTAAAAGAGCAATCATCAAAATCACGGAAACCTAGCAAATCACACAAAGTCTTTGGAATCGTCGAAACACTAGCACCCAAATCACACAAAGCATAGCATTCATGATCTTTAATTTTAATTTTAATAGTAGGTTCCCACTAATCATAAAGTTTTCTAGGGATAGAAACTTCCAACTCAAGTTTTTCTTCATAAGATTGCATCAAAGCATCAACGATATGTTTAGTAAAAGCTTTATTTTGACTATAAGCATGAGGAGAATTTAGCACGGATTGCAACAAGGAAATACAATCTATCAAAGAGCAATTATCATAATTAAATTCCTTGAAATCCAAAATAATGGGTTCATTAATATTTAAAGTTTTGACTTCTTCAATCCCACTTTTACCAAATTTTGCATTAAGATCTAAAAACTCTGAATTTTTGGAACACCTTATAGTTAAAGGTGGTTCATATTCAGTCCCATCATTATCAAGATTCATATTGCAAAACAAAGATTTAATAGGGGACACATCAATAACTTTTAGATCTTCATCTTTATTTTCATGGAAACTAGAAGAACACGCTTTTATAAAGCAATCTTTCTTAGCACGCATCCTAGCGGTTCTTTCTTTGCACTCATAAATGTAAATTCTCATGGCTTTGAGAGACTCATTGATATCATGCTTAGGTGGAATAGGTCTAAGTTTCAAAGAACCAACATCAAGAGTAATTCTATCAACGTTCCTAGCCAACTCATCAATCTTAAGCAATTTTTCTTCAATCAAAGCATTGAAATTCTTTTGCAAAGTAATAAATTATTTAATATTATATTCAAAATAAGAGGAATATTATTATAATTTCCATAAGAATTGTTGTAGGAATTACCATAATTATTAGAGGAATTACTAGGATACGGCCTAGGATTAAAGTTTCCTCTATATGCTTTGTTACCAAAATTATTCCTACCAACAAAATTCACATCCATAGATTCATTATTATTCTCAATCAAAGTAGACAAAGGCATATCATTAGGATCAGAAGAAACACTTTTATTAGCAAATAATTTCATAAGTTCATCCATCTTTCCACTCAAAACATTAATTTCTTCTATCGCATGCACTTTCTTATTAGTAGATCTTTCAGTGTGCCATTGAGAATAATTAACCATAATATTATCTAGAAGTTTAGTAGCTTCTCCTAAAGTGATTTCCATAAAAGTGCCTCCCACGGCCGAATCTAAAAGATTTCTAGAAGCAAAATTCAGTCCGGCATAAAAATTTTGTATAATCATCCACAAATTCAAACCATGCGTAGGGAAATTACGTATCATTAATTTCATCCTCTCCCAAGCTTGTGCAACATGTTCATGATCAAGTTGCTTAAAATTCATAATATCGTTTCTAAGAGAGATAATCTTAGCGGGAGGAAAATACTAAGAGATAAAATCATCTTTGCACTTATTCCAAGAATCAATACTATTTTTAGGCAAAGACGAAAACCAAGTTTTAGCATGATCTCTAAGCGAAAAAGGAAATAGCTTCAATTTAACAATATCAATATCCACATCTTTCTTCTTTTGCATATCACACAAATCAACGAAGCTATGTAGATGGGTAGCAGCATCTTCACTAGGAAGGCCGGCGAATTGATCTTTCATGACAAGATTCAACAAAGCAGCATTGATTTCACAAGATTCAGTATCGGTAAGAGGAGCAATCGGAGTGCTAAGGAAATCATTGTTGTTGGTACTGGTGAAGTCACACAATTTAGTATCATCTTGAGCCATCGTGACAAGCAAGCAATCCAACACACGAGCAAACAACAGACGGGCAAAAATAGGCAAATACAGAAAGAGAGGGAGGATGGAGAGAGAGAGGGCGAATAAAACGACAAGGGTGAACTTGGGGAGAGGAAAACGAGAGGCAAATGGCAAATAATGTAATGCAGGAGATAAGGGTTTGTGATGGGTACTTCGTGTGTTGACTTTTGCGTAGACCTCCCCGGCAACGGTGCCAGAAATCCTTCTTGCTACCTCTTGATCACTGCGTTGGTTTTCCCTTGAAGAGGAAAGGGTGATGCAGCAAGGTAGCGTAAGTATTTCCCTCAGTTTTTGAGAACCAAGGTATCAATCCAGTAGGAGGCCACGCACTAGTCCCTCGCACCTACACAAACAAATAAATCCTTGCAACCAACGCGATAAGGGGTTGTCAATCCCTACACGGTCACTTACGAGAGTGAGATCTGATAGATATGATAAGATAATATTTTTGGTATTTTTTATGATAAAGATGCAAAGTAAAATAAAAGGCAATAAAAATAACTAAGTGTTGGAAGATTAATATGATAGAAAATAGACCCGGGGGCCATAGGTTTCACTAGTGGCTTCTCTCAAGAGCATAAGTATTTACGGTGGGTGAACAAATTACTGTTGAGCAATTGATAGAATTGAGCATAGTTATGAGAATATCTAGGTATGATCATGTATATAGGCATCACGTCCGAGACAAGTAGACCGACTCCTGCCTGCATCTACTACTATTACTCCACACATCGACCGCTATCCAGCATGCATCTAGAGTATTAAGTTCAAGAGAACAGAGTAACGCTTTAAGCAAGATGACATGATGTAGAGGGATAAACTCATGCAATATGGTATAAACCCCATCTTGTTATCCTCGATGGCAACAATACAATACGTGCCTTGCTGCCCCTACTGTCACTAAGAAAGGACACCGCAAGATTGAACCCAAAGCTAAGCACTTCTCCCATTGCAAGAAAGATCAATCTAGTAGGCCAAAACAAACTGATAATTCAAAGAGACTTGCAAAGATAACCAATCATACATAAAAGAATTCAGAGAAGATTCAAATATTGTTCATAGATAAACTTGATCATAAACCCACAATTCATCGGTCTCAACAAACACACCACAAAAGAAGATTACATCGAATAGATCTCCACAAGAGAGGGGGAGAACTTTGTATTGAGATCCAAAAAGAGAAAATAAGTCATCTAGCTAATAATTATGGACCCGAAGGTCTGAAGTAAACTACTCACACTTCATCGGAGGGGCTATGGTGTTGATGTAGAAGCCCTCCGTGATCGATTGTAACATCTCAAAATTCTAAATTTTGGAATGTTATATTAATTAAATAAATTTTATTGGCTGTTTGATTGATTGACTGAAAATGAGTGGAATTTGAAACAAAAAAAATTGAATGAGAGGGAATAAAAGGACTTTCCCAAATTTTTCTATTTGAAACCCTATTTGATTTTTAGTTTGAATCTTGAAAAAAATCTCTGATAGAAAATAATATGAGAGGAGGAAAATGACACTCCAAAAGATCAGAGACAATGTTGGGATTGAGATTCAAATTTGAAAAAAAATGCAAATTATTTGAAACTCAGATTCTATTTTGGAGTTATTTCAAAAACAAATGATTTTTTGTATTTTATTTGGCCGTCAAAATATGTTCATGTTTTAGGAAATTTTATTCTAAAACTTTTGGTATATAAAATGCCTATATAGAATATTTTGTTTTTCTTCTTTTTATTAGTTTTCCTCACTGTTTAAAAATAATAATAAACGTTTTTTAATCCGCCCGGCCAGGCCAGCGAGGCCCAGCCACAGGACGGCCCAGCCTAGCGCTAGCGCTATGGCTAGCGCGCGCGCGCACGTACGCTCGAGGCGAACTCCCAGGAGCGCCGCCGCCACCTCTCTCTCACGTGCGTCCCTCTCTCCCTTTCCCTGGCGCTGGACCCCACCCGTCATCTTCTCCCGTCGCATGAAATCCCAGCTCGGGCACGGTTGCCATGCCGCACGCGCAAACGACGGAAACCCTATCTACGGCTTGCCCCCTTCCTCAAGAACATGTCCTATAAATACCCAGCCACCTCCTCATCCCACGCCCCCAAAACCCCACGCCGAAACCACTTCTACCTCACGTGATCTTCGTTTGGATCTCGCCGGAGCCAAGGCGGTTCACTGTAGATCCCGACGTCGGTGAGCAACCCCAAACCACCAAATCTTGTCCAACATATTTCTCTCGTCTTTGCGCATCTCCTTGACATCGTTTCCTCATCCAGGGAGCACCGAAGCGCTCGCCGTGGACCTCGCCCGACATTGCCGGAGCACTGAGTTCATCTCGACGCTCCGCTCATGTCCGTCATCCCTTCAGCTAAAAATCGGACCCCCTCGGAGTCCTCCACCCGCTGGACATCGCCGTCTCTGCCGCTGGTCACCGGAGTCGTCGCCCCCGACGACATCCACTTCCCTGCCTACACGAGCTCCTCTCTGTAAGCAACGAGCGCCTCCCTCCATTTTTTTGAAACGTTAAGTGCAAATAATATTAGATCGGTTTAGTAGATCGGTTTTTCTTGTAGATCGGTTCCTCGGTTTAGATCGAACCGGCTCCCCGGTCTTCTGTTAAATAAACGCACGTGTACGTATTGTTAAGTTCCGCCCGAGCATTTGGTAGCTACAGATCGCACCCCCGTAAGCCCATTAGCGCCCGTTTGTTTTTTCTGTATTTTCGTTTCTGTTTTTAAAACAGAAAAGCTTCAGTTTCGTAAATTCTATACCTCTTAGGTTATTTAGAGTTTTTGATTGATTCTTTTTGCTCTAGTCTGCAAATTTCCTCTAGTTTCTGTATAGCCATGTTTGTAGTTTTAAAAATTGTGTTATTGAAGTCTTAGTCAGATTAGTATTTCTGCTATAAAGTGAGCTAGGATTAAAATTTTAGTGTTTCTTTTTTTACTGCTGTTTTGACCTTGCCTAGCGGTAGGATTAAATTTGGCATTTATAGATTTTTTATAAAATTAGTTTATCACAAAAACAAGCCTGTTTAGTTTAATTCATTTTGTTGCTGTTTTTTGTTGTTTTTATTACTTTAAATATTGTTTCCACCTCTGTTTTATTTTGTTTCTGATTATTTTCTGTAGTTATAGAGGGTGAACTTTTATTTACAGAAAAATATAATGTTTATTTCTCTTTCTTGTTTTGTTTTAATCATAACTAGAGTTTAAAAACAGTTTTTAGGTCTTTCTTTTTGCTAGTAAAAGTTTATGAAAAATACCTTATGTTATTTTAATAAACACTATATTTACTTTCCGTTAATTTAATTTAGTGTTTTAATTGCTATTAAGTTTTACTTAGGGCAAAACTATATTAGTTGTTTGTAGTAAAGTCTTAGACTTTCCCTAGTAGTTTTCTATGTAGTTTTATTCGAGGGTTCTTTGGAATTTGTTTGAGTTTTATTATTGAGTTTCCTTATTGTTTTGATTGTTATTTTGAGTGGTAGGATGATTTCTTATGTTGTTGGGGAACGTAGTAATTTCAAAATTTTCCTACGCACACGCAAGATCATGGTGATGCATACCAACGAGAGGGGAGAGTGTTGTCTACGTACCCTCGTAGACCGGAAGCGGCAGCGTTAGCACAACACGGTTGATGTAGTCGTACGTCTTCACGGCCCGACCGATCAAGCACCGAAACTACGGCACCTCCGAGTTCTAGCACACGTTCAGCTCGATGACGATCCCCGGGCTCCGATCCAGCAAAGTGTCGGGGAAGAGTTCCGTCAGCATGATGGCGTGGTGACTATCTTGATGTTCTACCATCGCAGGGCTTCGCCTAAGCACCGCTACAATATTATCAAGGATTATGGTGGAGGAGGGCACCGCACACGGCTAAGAGAACGATCACGAAGATCAACTTGTGTGTCTAGAGGTGCCCCCCTGCTCCCGTATATAAAGGAGCAAGGGGGAGGCCGGTCGGCCCTTGGGGCGCGCCAAGGAGGGGGGGAGTCCTACTCCTACTAGGAAGAGAGAAGGAAAGAGAGGGAGAGGGAGAGGGAAAGAGGGGCCGCGCCCCCCTCCCCTAGTCCAATTCGGACTCCTCATGGGAGGGGGCGCGCCACCTCCTGGGCTGCTTTCCTCTCTCTCCCCTCAGGCCCACTAAGGCCCAATACTTCCCCGAGGGGTTCCGGTAACCCTTCCGGCACTCCGGTTTTCTCCGAAATCACCCGAAACACTTCGGTGTCTGAATATAGCCGTCCAATATATCGATCTTTATGTCTTGACCATTTCGAGACTCCTCGTCATGTCCGTGATCATATCCGGGACTCCGAACAACCTTCGGTACATCAAAATATATAAACTCATAATTAAACTGTCATTGTAACGTTAAGCGTGCGGACCCTACGGGTTCGAGAACAATGTAGACATGACCGAGACACGTCTCTGGTCAATAACCAATAGCGGAACCTGGATGCTCATATTGGCTCCTACATATTCTACGAAGATCTTTATCGGTCAGACCGCATAACAACATACGTTGTTCCCTTTGTCATCGGTATGTTACTTACCCGAGATTCAATCGTCGGTATCTCAATACCTAGTTCAATCTCGTTATCGGCAAGTCTCTTTACTCGTCCCGTAATACATTATCTCACAACTAACTCATTAGTTGCATTGCTTGCAAGGCTTAAGTGATGTGCATTACCGAGAGGGCCCAGAGATACCTCTCCGACAATCGGTGTGACAAATCCTAATCTCGAAATACGCCAACCCAACATGTACCTTTGGAGACACCTGTAGAGCACCTTTATAATCACCCAGTTACGTTGTGACGTTTGGTAGCACACAAAGTGTTCCTCCGGCAAACGGGAGTTGCATAATCTCATAGTCACAGGAACATGTATAAGTCATGAAGAAAGCAATAGCAACATACTAAACGATCGGGTGCTAAGCTAATGGAATGGGTCATGTCAATCACATCATTCTCCTAATGATGTGATCCCGTTTAATCAAATGACAACACATGTCTATGGTTAGGAAACATAACCATCTTCGATTAACGAGCTAGTCCAGTAGAGGCATACTAGTGACGTTTAGTTTGTCTATGTATTCACACAAGTATTATGTTTCCGGTTAATACAATTCTAGCATGAATAATAAACATTTATCATGATATAAGGAAATAAATAATAACTTTATTATTGCCTCTAGGGCATATTTCCTTCAGTCTCCCACTTGCACTAGAGTCAATAATCTAGATTACACAGTAATGATTCTAACACCCATGGAGCCTTGGTGTTGATCATGTTTTGCTCGTGGAAGAGGCTTAGTCAACAGGTCTGCTACATTCAGATCCGTATGTATCTTGCAAATCTCTATGTCTCCCACCTGGACTAGATCCCGGATGGAATTGAAGCGTCTCTTGATGTGCTTGGTTCTCTTCTGAAATCTGGATTCCTTTGCCAAGGCAATTGCACCAGTATTGTCACAAAAGATTTTCATTGGACCCGATGCACTAGGTATGACACCTAGATCGGATATGAACTCCTTCATCCAGACTCCTTCGTTTGGTGCTTCCGAAGCAGTTATGTACTCCGCTTCACATGTAGATCCCGCCACGACGCTTTGTTTAGAACAGCACCAACTGACAGCTCCACCATTTAATGTAAATACGTATCCGGTCTGCGATTTAGAATCATCCGGATCAGTGTCAAAGCTTGCATCAACGTAACCATTTACGATGAGCTCTTTGTCACCTCCATATACGAGAAACATATCCTTAGTCTTTTTCAGGTATTTCAGGATGTTCTTGACTGCTGTCCAGTGATCCACTCCTGGATTACTTTGGTACCTCCCTGCTAGACTTATAGTAAGACACACATCAGGTCTGGTACCAGCATTGCATACATGATAGAGCCTATGGCTAAAGCATAGGGAACATCTTTCATTTTCTCTCTATCTTCTGCAGTGGTAGGGCATTGAGTCTTACTCAACTTCACACCTTGTAACACAGGCAAGAATCCTTTCTTTGCTTGATCCATTTTGAACTTCTTCAAAACTTTGTCAAGGTATGTGCTTTGTGAAAGTCCAATTAAGCGTCTTGATCTATCTCTATAGATCTTAATGCCCAATATGTAAGCAGCTTCACCGAGGTCTTTCATTGAAAAACTCTTATTCAAGTATCCCTTTATGCTATCCAGAAATTATATATCATTTCCGATTAGTAATATGTCATCCACATATAATATCAGAAATGCTATAGAGCTCCCACTCACTTTCTTGTAAATACAGGCTTCTCCAAAAGTCTGTACAAAACCAAATGCTTTGATCACACTATCAAAGCGTTTATTCCAACTCCGAGAGGCTTGCACCAGTCCATAAATGGATCGCTGGAGCTTGCACACTTTGTTAGTTCCCTTTGGATCGATAAAACCTTCCGGCTACATCATATACAACTCTTCTTCCAAAAATCCATTCAGGAATGCAGTTTTGACATCCATTTGCCAAATTTCATAATCATAAAATGCGGCAATTGCTAACATGATTCGGACAGACTTAAGCATCGCTACGGGTGAGAAGGTCTCATCGTAGTCAACCCCTTGAACTTGTCGAAAACCTTTTGCGACAAGTCGAGCTTTGTAGACAGTAACATTACCGTCGGTGTCAGTCTTCTTCTTGAAGATCCATTTATTCTCAATTGCTTGCCGATCATTGGGCAAGTCAACCAAAGTCCACACTTTGTTCTCATACATGGATCCCATCTCAGATTTCATGGCTTCAAGCCATTTTGCGGAATCTGGGCTCACCATCGCTTCTTCATAGTTCGCAGGTTCATCATGATCTAGTAGCATGACTTCCAGAACAGGATTACCGTACCACTCTGGTGCGGATCTTACTCTGGTTGATCTACGAGGTTCAGTAGTAACTTGTTCTGAAGTTTCATGATCATCATCATTAACTTCCTCACTAATTGGTGTAGGTGTCACAGAAACCGGTTTCTGTGATGTACTACTTTCCAATAAGGGAGCGGCTACAGTTACCTCATCAAGTTCTACTTTCCTCCCACTCACTTCTTTCGAGAGAAACTCTTTCTCTAGAAAGGATCCATTCTTAGCAACAAATGTCTTGCCTTCGGATCTATGATAGAAGGTGTACCCAACTGTCTCCTTTGGGTATCCTATGAAGACACATTTCTCTATTTAACGTGAATGCAGCCGTCTCTAAAGCATAACCCCAAAACAATAGCGGTAAATCTGTAAGAGACATCATAGATCGTACCATATCAAGTAAAGTACGATTACGACGTTCGGACACACCATTACGCTGCGGTGTTCCGGGTGACGTGAGTTGCGAAACTATTCCGCATTGTTTCAAATGTAGACCAAACTCGTAACTCAAATATTCTCCTCCACGATCAGATCTTAGAAACTTTATTTTCTTGTTACGATGATTTTCAACTTCACTCTGAAATTCTTTGAACTTTTCAAATGTTTCAGACTTATGTTTCATTAAGTAGATATACCCATATCTGCTTAAATCATCTGTGAAGGTGAGAAAATAACGATATCCACCACGAGCTTCAACATTCATTGGACCACATACATCTGTATGTATGATTTCCAACAAATCTGTTGCTGAGAACGGCGTTTTAGTCATCTTGCCCATGAGGCACGGTTCGCAAGTACCAAGTGATTCATAATCAAGTGGTTCCAAAAGTCCATCAGTATGGAGTTTCTTCATGCGCTTTACACCGATATGACCTGAACGGCAGTGCCACAAATAAGTCACACTATCATTATTAACTCGCATCTTTTGGCTTCAACATTATGAATGTGTGTATCACTACTATCGAGATTCATCAAAAATAGACCACTCTTCAAGGGTGCATGACCATAAAAGATATTACTCATATAAATAGAACAACCATTATTCTCTGATTTAAATGAATAACCGTCTCGCATCAAACAAGATCCAGATATAATGTTCATGCTTAACGCTAGCACCAAATAACAATTATTTAGGTTTAATACTAATCCCGATGGTAGATGTAGAGGTAGCGTGCCGACTGCGATCACATCAACTTTGGAACAATTTCCCACGCGCATCATCACCTCGTCCTTCGCCAGTGTTCGCTTAATCCGTAGTCCCTGTTTTGAGTTGCAAATATTAGCAACAGAACCAGTATCAAATACCCAGGTGCTACTGCGAGCTCTAGTAAGGTACACATCAATAACATGTATATCACATATACCTTTGTTCACCTTGCTATCCTTCTTATCCGCCAAATACTTGGGGCAGTTCCGCTTCTAGTGACCAGTCTGCTTGCAGTAGAAGCACTCAGTTTCAGGCTTAGGTCCAGACTTGGGTTTCTTCTCCTGAGCAGCAACTTGGTTGTTGTTCTTCTTGAAGTTCCCCTTCTTCTTCCCCTTGCCCTTTTTCTTGAAACTAGTGGTCTTGTTGACCATTAACACTTGATGCTCCTTCTTGATTTCTACCTCCGCGGCTTTTATCATTGCGAAGAGCTCGGGAATTGTTTTATCCATCCCTTGCATATTATAGTTCATCACGAAGCTCTTGTAGCTAGGTGGAAGTGATTGGAGAATTCTGTCAATGACACAATCATCCGGAAGATTAACTCCCAGTTGAATCAAGTGATTATTATGCTCACTGACAGAATTGTTCTCCTCCATCTTGCAGCTATAGAACTTATTGGAGACTTCATATCTCTCAATCCGGGCATTTGCTTGAAATATTAACTTCAACTCCTCGAACATCTCATATGCTCCATGACGTTCAAAACATTGTTGAAGTCCCGGTTCTAAGCCGTAAAGCATGGCACATTGAACTATCGAGTAGTCATCAGCTTTGCTCTGTCAGATGTTCTTAACGTTGTCAGTTGCATCAGCAGCAGGCCTGGCACCCAGCGGTGCTTCCAGGACGTAATTCTTCTGTGCAGCAATGAGGATAATCCTCAAGTTACGGACCCAGTCCGTGTAATTGCTACCATCATCTTTCAACTTTGCTTTCTCAAGGAACACATTAAAATTCAACGGAACAACAGCACAGGCCATCTATCTACAATTAAACATAAACAAGCAAGATACTATCAGGTACTAAGTTCATGATAAATTTAAGTTCAATTAATCATATTACTTAAGAACTCCCACTTAGAAAAACATCCCTCTAATCTTCTAACTGATCACGTGATCCAAATCAACTAAACCATAACCGATCATCACATGAAATGGAGTAGTTTTCAATGGTGAACATCACTATGTTGATCATATCTACTATATGATTCACGCTCGACCTTTCGGTCTCAGTGTTCCGAGGCCATATCTGCATATGCTAGGCTCGTCCAGTTTAACCTGAGTATTCTGCGTGTGCAAAACTGGCTTGTACCCATTGTAGATGGACGTAGAGCTTATCACACCCGATCATCATGTGGTGTCTGGGCACGACGAACTTTGGCAACGGTGCATACTCAGGGAGAACGCTTTTATCTTGAAATTTAGTGAGAGATCATCTTATAATGCTACCGTCAATCAAAGCAAGATAAGATGCATAAAAGATAAACATCACATGCAATCAATATAAGTGATATGATATGGCCATCATCATCTTGTGCTTGTGATCTCCATCTCCAAAGCATCGTCATGATCACCATCGTCACCGGCGCGACACCTTGATCTCCATTGTAGCATCGTTGTCGTCTTGCCAATCTTATGCTTCTACGACTATCGCTACCGCTTAGTGATAAAGTAAAGCATTACAGGGCGATTGCATTGGATACAATAAAGCGACAACCATATGGCTCCTGCCAGGTACCGATAACTCGGTTACAAAACATGATCATCTCATACAATAAAATTTAGCATCATGTCTTGACCATATCACATCACAACATGCCCTACAAAAACAAGTTAGACGTCCTCTACTTTGTTTGTTGCAAGTTTTACGTGGCTGCTATGGGCTTAAGCAAGAACCAATCTTACCTACGCATCAAAACCACAACGATAGTTTGTCAAGTTGGTGTTGTTTTAACCTTCGCAAGGACCGGGCGTAGCCACACTCAGTTCAACTAAAGTTGGAGAAACTGACACCCGCCAGCCACCTGTGTGCAAAGCACGTCGGTAGAACCAGTCTCGCGTAAGCGTACGCGTAATATCGGTCCGGGCCGCTTCATCCAACAATACCGCCGAACCAAAGTATGACATGCTGGTAAGCAGTATGACTTATATCACCCACAACTCACTTGTGTTCTACTCGTGCATATAACATCAACACATAAAACCTAGGTGTCGGTGTCAAAACCGGCGGATCTCGGGTAGTGGGTCCCAAACTGTGCGTCTAGGCCGGATGGTAACAGGAGGCAGGGAACACGATGTTTTACCCAGGTTCGAGACCTCTTGATGGAGGTAAACCCTACGTCCTGCTTGATTAATATTGATGATATGGGTAGTACAAGAGTAGATCTACCACGAGATCAAGGAGGCTAAACCCTAGAAGCTAGCCTATGGTATGATTGTTGTATATGGAGTTTATGTCCTACGGACTACAACCCTCTGGTTTATATAGACACCGGATAGGGTTAGGGTTGCATAGAGTCGGTTACAATGGTAGGAGATCTTGAATATCCGCATCGCCAAGATTGCCTTCCACGCCAAGGAAAGTCCCATCCGGACACGGGACGAAGTCTTCAATCTTGTATCTTCATAGTCCAGGAGTCCGGCTGAAGGTATAGTCCGGTTACCCGAACACCCCCTAATCCAGGACTCCCTCAGTAGCCCCTGAACCAGGCTTCAATGACGACGAGTCCGGCGCGCAAATTGTCTTCGGCTTTGCAAGGCGGGTTCCTCCTCCAAGTCCTTCATAGAAGATTGTAAACACCAAGAGTAGTGTCCGGCTCTGCAAAATAAGCTTCCACATATTGCCATAGAGAGAATAATATTAACACAAATCAAATATGCTGACGTATTCCGCAGTGCGTCATCACACTACAGCCAAGTCCTTTACTCGAATCGTTTTCACTTTTCCACCTCAGCGTGTTTTGCGAGGCGGTTTCCTTAGTACGTCTTGTCAAAGCAGAGATCGTGTACCCCCCTTTTACGGGATTCTCATCAATACGGATGTGGGTAACCCAACCGCGCCACTTATCACGGCACTTGGGAGGCAAGCGAGTTTTACTAGGCAGGTGGGGACGCACAGCCGCATCCGCCCATATAAGGGGACAAGGATCCACCTTTTTACCTACGCCTTCTTCCTCCTTTGCCTATCCATCTCCTGCGCACCCGAGCTCCAGCGCCCAAGCCCGCACTTCCCACCTCAACCTTCTCCAGCAATGTCTGGAGCGGGAGGCAAGTGGATGGTCTCCTCCGCCACGGAGGGCCAAGTCAAGAAGCTAAGGAAGGCCGGATACCTGCCCAAGGACATCGCGCACCGGCTTCCCGAAAAGGGGCAGCTTCTCCCCACCCCAAGGCCCCATGAGAGGGTAGTATTTCTCCCCCACTTCCTTCATGGACTGGGTTTTCCACTCCACCCATTTGTCCGGGGGGTCATGTTCTACTACGGCCTGGATTTCCACGATCTGGCCCCGAACTTCATCCTCAACATCTCGGCGTTTATCGTCGTGTGCGAGGCTTTTCTCCGCGTCCGCCCTCATTTCGGCCTCTGGCTCAAGACCTTCAACATCAAGCCCAAGGTGGTGCGCGGCAGCCAGGCGGAGTGCGGAGGCGCCATGGCGGGCAAGATGGCCAATGTCCTATGGTTCGAGGGCTCTTTCGTGGAGACCCTAAAGGGATGGCAATCCGGGTGGTTTTATATCACCGAGCCACGCGATCCGAAATGGACCGCAACCCCCGAGTTCCGATCCGGACCCCCCACGCGGCTTATGTCCTGGAAAGAGACGGGCCTGTCATGGGGTGACAAAAAAGAGGTGACCAGATTGCAAACATGCATCCAGTCCTTGGTGAACAAGCTAGTCCGGCTTGTTAATGTAATCCAGGTTATGCTCGTCTGCCGGATCCTCCCGTGCCAACAACGGGATTTTAATCTGTGGGAGTTCGACCCGGCGCAGCATCAAACCCTCAGCAGGCTCTTCGACACGACGTATGAAGATGCTTGGAAGATGCTATTCAAGGGCTCCGAGGCTCCCGCATCCGCTTCCGAGGACCGCGGATGCAGCTCGCAGCGTCACGCTAGCGAGGTAAGCCATCTACACCTTTTACAGGATGTTAAGCTTTTTTCATAGTTTGACTCTATGCGGGATCTAAACTCCCTTACCTTTGACAGGCTTGGCGGACGATATCCGGACCGATTAACTGTCCGGCTCCGCTGCCCGAAGACCCAGCCCCAGCTCTACTAGTGAAGCTGCTGGTTCCGGCGCCTTATGTGGTGCCGGCGAAGAAGGCCAAGAAGAAGAAGACCACGGGGACTCGAAAGAGTGCCCGCAACATGGTGGTGTCGGACTCGTCCTCTGACGAGTCCGAGACGCCCTCCTCCCGCGAAAACGAGGAGGAGGAAGAAGAAAACTCTCCCCCCCCCAGCGGAGGGAGGAGAGAAGAGGAAGGCCGCCCCAACGGGGGAGGCCGAGGGGTCTAGGAAAAGGAAGACCCCTCCGCCGGACTACGCCCCCAACACCGAAGAGGGCAAAGAGGAGTGGCCAAACAAGGCCAAGCGTCCGGCGAAATCGTAAGTTCGGATATCAGAGTAACTCATGATGTTCCTTTGTTGCACAGCTTTCCCTAATGTCGAATGTAATTATGCAGTTCGCCCCGGGCCGAATTCGACGAATCGTCGGGCGGCTCCCTGGATTCATCGGACGTGAACTCAGTTCTGCCCGCTGTCTCCCCCCTCACTGCAGACGACGCCGAAGTGGCGTCGCGACAAGCTTCGAGGCAGGAGGAGGTGGTCCCGGAGGAGCCGCAAGGCAACCTCCCGGACTCCAGGAGTGAAGGGGATAAGGCTCCCCAGGGCTCTAAGTCCGGCTTTGTGCCGGACACCGCGCAGGAATCAGTTCCAGACCGCGGTAGGCGAACTCCTTCCAAGAGGAGCAAGCCTTTTGAGTCGGCGGCCTCTGTCCAACCGGAGGTGCCGGACAATCTGCTGGAGGTGCTTGATGACGCCTCCATCGACGAGGGGCACCGTACTATTATGAGTACGGTGATCCAGAAGGTTCAGTCCGCCAAGAGCGGACTGACTGAAGCTTGCGCTAGCCTTCTAACAGGCTTTGAGGTAAGTAAAAATATGTAAAAATATTACCGCATAGACAGTAGCCCTTGATGCTCTGTTTGGCGTTCGGAAAGAAAAGCCGAATAGAGGATCTATTAAATTTCGCAGGAGTCTAAAAAAAGAGTCAATATGCATATGCAGGCTTCGCTGCTATCCACCACCGCACTGACTGCGGAGGTGGGTGTCCTGAAGCAGGACCTCGAGCGGACCGAGCAAGAGATCGGCCTTGCCAAGCGGCAGCTCAAGGAGGAAGAAGGTAAGAAATACCTTACAGAAAAACTGCCTATAAAAAGGCTTGATTGCAAAAAAGAGTAACAGGATTGTACTGCTTATTGTAGGGGCCACGACTGAGGTGGCGACCCTTAAGCAGGCGCTGTCTGAGGCTGAAAAGAAAACGGCCACGGAGCGCACCGAGCGAGACAGACTTGGGGCTCAGGTCGGCGAGGTGCAGCAAGAGCTTCAGGCTCTCATGAAAAAACATGAGAGTTTGGAGCTGGAGTCGAAGGCACAAGCATCCGAGCTTGCAACGGCCCTAGAGGCTGCCAAGTCTGCCAAGGCCGAAGCCCAAAAGGCCCTCCAAGAGTTGGAGGAGATGAGGAAGATAGCAGCGGGTAAGGCATTCTTTATGCAAAGCAGAAATATAAAAGTGAACTACCTGTTACTTACCCGAATCCGGAGCTCTCCAGGGGCATTCGCAGATCTTCCCCGCAGCGTATCCGACGCTGCCGCATTCTACCGAGCTGAAGAGGGTAGCTCGACGGAGAAGGTGTTCTGGTCTCAGTATTCTGAGGCCGGACACCCTGTGCCCTTGAGCGACCAGCTGAAACAGCTAGTCGAGCTCCACAAGGCGGCCGAGCAGGCCATGAAGGGCTTCATAGTTCGGCTGTGGCCCGGAGAGGCCCTGCCTGGGAGCTATTTCGGGCTGGTGCGGCGGCTGGTGGAGGCCTGTCCGAGGCTCGAGGTCATCAAGCGCTCCGTCTGCATCGAAGGTGCCCGTCGGGCCCTTGCCCGTGCAAAGGTGCACTGGGGTAAGCTGGACGGTGAGAAGCTTGTGAAGGACGGGCCGCCGCCGGGGAAGGAGCATCGCAAGCCCGAGAACTACTACAAGGATGTTCTTGCAGGTGCCCGCCTTGTGGCGGATGAATGTACCAAGGATGTGATTTTTGAATGAACTCGCTCGTGTTTATCCTGTGCGCTGAAAACTTGTTCATATGCGCTAAGCAATGCTTATTGAATTTAAAATATTACTTTCTATGCGGCCGTTTATCAAAAATTGAGAGATGGCCAGTCGTCGGCTTCTGCCCCCATGCCACTAGTGCTGGGGTGTTCGGGATAAACCTGAGTGCTCTTTTTCCCATAGTTGGGTCCTTCGAGGGAGGCGCTCAGCACAACGAACCAGGCAATCAGACTATAATGCTTGAACACTCTCACTTAGCCATAGAACTCTATAATTTTAAATTTTGGTGAAGCCCCTAGTTCGGAAGACCGAGTTCGGGGCGCTATCCATGCCTTGGCCGGACAAAGCCAGCTCCTCGCTCAAAGCGGCATAAGCCTTTAGGGACTCGAAAAACCTCTCGAACAGCGACCGGTCTCTCGCCACATCATGACAG
This sequence comes from Triticum dicoccoides, assembly GCF_002162155.2. Taxonomy (NCBI): domain Eukaryota; kingdom Viridiplantae; phylum Streptophyta; class Magnoliopsida; order Poales; family Poaceae; genus Triticum; species Triticum dicoccoides. The sequence continues at coordinate 491,390,039 of NC_041380.1, forward strand.
TCAGTTTTAGCTTTCTCCACTGAGGTGCTTAACCCAGCTGAACCGGGGCACAATCGCAGTGGTTCTCCTAGTGCTACCTTAGCCGATAGAGCGGAACGTAAGGCACCAAAACATAGGAGCCGGGAAAACCCAACTATTGACCCAAATCATGATTCGGAGCTGATGCATATAGTGCTATAAGTTCGGGGTGCCACACTTGTGAAAGTGTACGGACTTCTCACACCATTATGAGGGGTACTGAAGCCCCTGGCGTGTTTGCCGTACCATGGTGTACGGGTGCAATCATGTCATTTAATAAACATAAATGTGAAAAGAAGATAATGCAAAAAAAAATAGACAAGAAGCTAAGCATTGTTTATAGAGAGGCTATTTATCAAAGCCGAATGATACAAATAGTGCGGTAAGCAAAAGATATTGGACTATTTAGTATGTCCTGACCAGGGGCAGGCCACGGACTTGTATTTAAAACAGGTATACCGCTCGTAACAGAGACCACCTGGGAGTTCCATAATGCGGCATGGCTTGTCTGCCTCCCTGGAGCTTGCATCGTTTGTGCGGCAGTCGAATTGCCGAACAGGTCGTATGGAGTCCTGAAAGTAAGAAAAAATTAAAAAAAAAAGAACCCAGCAGCCCCTAGTACGTTTTAAGCCATTTTTTGGGCGTGCCGTTATTGTGCCCCTTCCCCTGTGCCCATGGTATTTCAAGGGCGTAGTTATGTACGCGAGAGCTGGGGTTGGGGCCGCATTGCTACGCTTGCTCAGAGTGTGCCAGGCGGTCCTGCTGTGGGTTACTCCGGGCGCGCTTGGCAGTGTCTGGCTTTTTAATGGCCGGACTGGAGAATTGCCTGAGAAGGCTACTTTGTACCTCCGCTGCGAGAGCCGCCGTGTGCTCCTCCATACGGAGGGAGCGTTCGCTGTTTCCGTTGACCGTGATTACTCCTCGAGGTCCTGGCATCTTGAGCTTGAGATATGCGTAGTGCGGCACCGCATTGAACTTTGCGAATGCGGTTCGTCCGAGCAGGGCGTGATAGCCACTGCGAAACGGGACTATATCGAAGATTAACTCTTCGCTTCGGAAATTGTCCGGGAATCCGAAGACCACGTCAAGTGTTACTGAGCCTGTACAGTTGGCTTCTACACCTGGTATAACGCCTTTAAAGGTCGTTCTTGTGGGCTTAATCCTTGAGGGATCTATGCCCATTTTCCGCACTGTATCCTAATAAAGCAGGTTCAGGCTACTGCCGCCGTCCATGAGGACTCTTGTGAGATGAAATCCGTCGATAATTGGGTCGAGAACCAATGCGACGAAGCCGCCATGACGGATGCTAGTGGGATGGTCCCTTCGATCAAAAGTGATCGGGCAGGAGGGCCATGGGTTGAACTTTGGGGCCACTGGCTCCATCGCGTATACGTCCCGTAGCGCACGCTTCCGCTCCCGCTTGGGAATGTGGGTTGCGTATATCATGTTCACCGTCCGCACTTGTGGGGAAAAGCCCTTCTGTCCATTGTTGTTCGGCGGCTTGGGCTCCTCGTCGTCGCTGTGCAGCCCCTTGTCTCTATTTTCGGCCCTTAACTTGCCTGCCTGCTTGAACACCCAACAATTCCTGTTAGTGTGATTGGCTGGCCTTTCGGGGGTGCCATGTATCTGGCACAAGCGATCGAGTATTCGGTCCAAACTGGACGGGCCCTGAGTATTCTTTTTGAATGGATTTTTCCGCTGACCGGATTTATAGCCTTTGAATCCGGCATTGACTGCCGTGTCTTCATTGCTGTTGCTGCTAACGCGGCATTTTTGCTTATTCCGACGTGTCCTTCCACTTTTGTCCTTGGTATCCAAATTACCAGGGTTCTTTGATAAGTTGTTACTGCGAGCTAGCCAGCTGTCTTCTCCTGCGCAAAAGCGGGTCATGAGTGTCGTGAGGGCTGCCATAGATTCTGGCTTTTCCTGTCCCAGGTGCCGGGCAAGCCATTCGTCGTGGATGTTGTGCTTGAAGGCTGCTAGGGCCTCTGCGTCCGGACAGTCGACTATCTGGTTTTTCTTTGTTAGGAACCATGTCCAGAATTGTCTGGCCGATTCCTCTGGCTGCTGAATTATGTGGCTTAAGTCGTCGGCATCCGGTGGTCGCACGTAAGTGCCCTGGAAGTTGTCGAGGAATGCGGCTTCCAGGTCCTCCCAAGAATCGATCGAGTCTGCTGGCAAGCTGTTAAGCCAATGCCGGGCCGGTCCTTTAAGTTTGAGCGGGAGGTATTTGATGGCGTGTAGATCATCGCCGCGTGCCATGTGGATGTGAAGGAGATAATCCTCGATCCATACCGCCGGATCTGTTGTGCCATCGTATGATTCGATGTTTACGGGTTTGAAACCCTTTGGGATTTTATGATCCATTACTTCATTCGTGAAGCATAGCGGGTGTGCGGCGCCTCTGTACTGGGCTATATCACGACGCAGCTCAAAAGAGCTATGTCTGTTGTGTTCGGCCCGGCCGGATTTGTTGTATCCGGAGTGAAGATCATTGTCACATGTCGTAGGGCGCCTGCGCGATCCGTAGATCGATCTTGTTTGTCTTGCCTTATCCTCCAGTATGTCTCGCGGGTCTGGCACATTTTCTCGTGCTTTAGTTGAGCGGCGTCGGGGCATGGCTTGGGTGGAGGGCTGAGAGGCCTCTCTGTCGCGGCCGCGAGGTGGCCGGTCTGCCATGTCATGCGCTGGTGATGTAGGTGCTTCCTCCTCTGATCGGGGTAGCGGCCTGCGCTTTGGGTAACTCTTGGAGGGGCGTTCGAGTTCATACTCTTCGGCCGCAAGGACTTCAGTCCATATGTCAGCTAGCAAATCTTGGGCAGCTCTAAGCTGTTGCTGCTTTTTCTTGAGGCTGCTTGCCGTGGCTAAAAGCCTGCGTTTAAAACGCTCTTGTTCGGCGGGGTCTGATGGTATGAGGAATTCGTCATCATCGAGGCTTGCCTCGTCTTCGGAGGGAGGCGTATAGTTATCATCCTCGACCTCTCGGTCTGCCGCTCTCTCATGAGGGCTGGCTTCTCCATCTTCCTGTGCCGAATCTTGCTGAGGTGGGTGTTCTTCGGCGCTATCTGGGGTAGTATTATCTCCCGTGCCGGAATCACCGTTTTTGCTTTGGCGGGATTTAGAGCGGCGCCGCTGACGCCGGCGCTTTGGCTGTTTCTTGGGGGCGTCATCCCCCACTGTTCCATCGCCATCTCCATCTTTTGGAGTATCCACCATATATATGTCATATGACGAGGTGGCCTTCCAGCGCCCTACAGGTGCTGGTTCCTGTTCGTCTCCTACATCGTCGTCCATGCCGTCGATGTCTTCGGAGCCGAAGTCAAGCATGTCGGTTAGATCGTCGACAGTGGCTACAAAGTGGGTGGTGGGTGGGCTTTGAATTTCCTCATCGTCCATATCCCACCCTCGCTGACCGTAGTCCGGCCAGGGCTCTCCTGATAAAGAGAGAGACTTAAGAGAATTCAGGATGTCGCCAAAAAGGCGAATGCTAAAAGATGTCTGCGGCGGCGAACTCCATTATCGGCGCCCAATCGGATTCGATTGGCAGGGGCGCGGGGGGGTCGGAGTCCGGGGAGGAGTCCAGATCCTCGGAGTCACGGGTCGTGTAGAGTGCGGGGCTAGCGTTCGGCTCGATTGCTTTTGGGATCGCAGCCCCCGAGGTGACGTCCAACCGCTCATCCTCGATTGGCGCAATAGGCTCTGAGTTAGGGGTCAGAACCGATGCGTGTGCGGCCTCCAGGACACTGTCCGGGGGCAGAGCTAGATCATGCCCCTCGAGATAGTGCGGCGCGCTTGGCCGTGGCTCGAACCCGTCGAAGATCAAGTCTCCGCGGATGTCAGCCGTGTAGTTTAAGCTTCCAAACCTGACTTGATGGCCAGGGACGTAGCTTTCGATCTGCTCCAGGTGGCTGAGCGAATTGGCCCGCAGAGCGAAGCCGCCGAAGACGAAGATCTGTCCGGGGAGAAAAGTCTCACCCTGGACCGCATCGTTGTTGATGATCAAAGGAGCCATCGGGCCTAAAGGCGACGACACAGAGGAACTCTCAATGAAAGCACCAATGTCGGTGTCAAAACCGGCGGATCTTGGGTAGTGGGTCCCGAACTGTGCGTCTAGGCCGGATGGTAACAGGAGGCAGGGAACACGATGTTTTACCCAGGTTCGGGCCCTCTTGATGGAGGTAAACCCTACGTCCTGCTTGATTAATATTGATGATATGGGTAGTACAAGAGTAGATCTACCATGAGATCAAGGAGGCTAAACCCTAGAAGCTAGCCTATGGTATGATTGTTGTATATGGAGTTTATGTCCTACGGACTACAACCCTCCGGTTTATATAGACACCGGATAGGGTTAGGGTTACATAGAGTCGGTTACAATGGTAGGACATCTTGAATATCCGCATCGCCAAGCTTGCCTTCCACGCCAAGGAAAGTCCCATCCGGACACGGGACGAAGTCTTCAATCTTGTATCTTCATAGTCCAGGAGTCCGGCTGAAGGTATAGTCCGGTTACCCAAACACCCCCTAATCCAGGACTCCCTTACTAGGCTCGGATGCCACTGATGGGGAACATAGTAATTTCAAAATTTTCCTACGCACACGCAAGATCATGGTGATGCATACCAACGAGAGGGGAGAGTGTTGTCTACGTACCCTCGTAGACCAGAAGCGGAAGCGTTAGCACAACGCGGTTGATGTAGTCGTACGTCTTCACGGCCCGACCAATCAAGCACCGAAACTACGGCACCTCCGAGTTCTAGCACATGTTCAGCTCGATGATGATCCCCAGACTCCGATCCAGCAAAGTGTCGGGGAAGAGTTCTGTCAGCACGACGGCGTGGTGACGATCTTGATGTTCTACCGTCGCAGGGCTTCGCCTAAGCACCGCTACAATATTATCGAGGATTATGGTGGAGGAGGGCACCGCATACAGCTAAGAGAACGATCACGAAGATCAACTTGTGTGTCTAGAGGTGCCCCCTGCCCCGTATATAAAGGAGCAAGGGGGAGGCCAGCCGGCCCTTGGGGCGCGCCAAGAAGGGGGGGAGTCCTCCTCCTAGTAGGAGTAGGACTCCCCTTTCCTAGTCCAACTAGGAAGAGAGAAGGGGGAAGGAAAGAGAGGCAGAGGGAGAGGGAAAGAGGGGTCGCGCCCCCCTCCCCTAGTCCAATTCGGACTCCTCATGGGAGGGGGCGCGCCACCTCCTGGGCTGCTTCCCTCTCTCTCCCCCTAAGGCCCACTAAGGCCCAATACTTCCCCGGGGGGTTCCGGTAACCCTTCCGGCACTCCGGTTTTCTCCGAAATCACCCGAAACACTTCCGGTGTCCGAATATAGCCGTCCAATATATCGATCTTTATGTCTCGACCATTTCGAGACTCCTCGTCATGTCCGTGATCATATCCGGGACTCCGAACAACCTTCGGTACATCAAAATATATAAACTCATAATGAAACTGTCATCGTAACGTTAAGCATGCGGACCCTACGGGTTCGAGAACAATGTAGACATGACCGAGACACGTCTCCGGTCAATAACCAATAGCGGAACCTGGATGCTCATATTGGCTCCTACATATTCTACGAAGATCTTTATCGGTCAGATCGCATAACAACATACGTTGTTCCCTTTGTCATCGGTATGTTACTTGCCCGAGATTCGATCGTCGGTATCTCAATACCTAGTTCAATCTCGTTATCGGCAAGTCTCTTTACTCATTTCGTAATACATCATCTCGTAACTAACTCATTAGTTGCATTGCTTGCAAGGCTTAAGTGATGTGCATTACCGAGAGGGCCCAGAGATACCTCTCCGACAATCGGAGTGACAAATCCTAATCTCGAAATACGCCAACCCAACATGTACCTTTGGAGACACCTGTAGAGCACCTTTATAATCACCCAGTTACATTGTGACGTTTGGTAGCACACAAAGTGTTCCTCCGGCAAACGGGAGTTGCATAATCTCATAGTCACAGGAACATGTATAAGTCATGAAGAAAGCAATAGCAACATACTAAACGATCGGGTGCTAAGCTAATGGAATGGGTCATGTCAATCACATCATTCTCCTAATGATGTGATCCCGTTTAATCAAATGACAACACATGTCTATGGTTAGGAAACATAACCATCTTCGATTAACGAGCTAGTCAAGTAGAGGCATACTAGTGACGTTTAGTTTGTCTATGTATTCACACAAGTATTATGTTTCCGGTTAATACAATTCTAGCATGAATAATAAACATTTATCATGATATAAGGAAATAAATAATAACTTTATTATTGCCTCTAGGGCATATTTCCTTCATATGTGAATGCCATGTTTATTATTATAGATTTCATCGGAGAGTTGCATATAGTCTTATCAAGTTTCTGAGAGCGTTATTATTCTTCATCAACTTACCAGGCAAGTTCACTTTGACCATGTTATTCATACCTATGTTTTATTGCATTTAGTATCACCCTACATAGTCCCTCCAGTAGTGTTATTGGATCTTGTAGTTGAGTAGAATGCATGAGGTAGGAACCCATCTCCCTGTTACCAAGCCCGGGACGTTATTTATTTTAATGCTACGCTATAGTAGACGGGGTTGGTATGAGTGCTCGAGAGTGGTGTGAGAATGGAGGAATCTACGTCAATGACGACAACTTCATGATGGCATCAGCAAGGACTGCATCTTCATGACCTCAAGATTTCCAGACTCAAGACAAGAATTCAATACACACTACTGGGTGAAAGACGGTTGATGGGCACCCTGGAGAAACCAGTGGATGGCCGGGATGCATGGAGAAGCGCCATGACATCTTGCGGAAAGCTTCACCTAGACTCAAAGAGACGGAAGAATACTTCATGCCCGGAAGCTTACCTGTGCAACCGCAAGTCACTATGGGCTCTGGCTTGGTTGACCCTAGTGGTGACTCTGGCTGGGACGGTGCTAGCAGATGTAGAACTACGGTAGGATTGGATGAGCACCGGACAGTGGTCAGGGAACTCTTTGGAAAACCATGTTTCGGTCGTCTTGTTCTCAAACACCCTAAAGTGCGAGAACGTAAAAAGAAGGATCGAATCTTGCGGGTAAAGTGTAGAAACCTCTGCAGAGGGTTAAAACCTAATCGATTAGTCGTGTCCCCGGTTACGGACAATTTGAGCCTCTGGACTTGGATCTATCTCGGAACTCTCAACACCGGACTGATAACTTAATTGTGGGCAACTTATGATGATTTGGGCTGTGAGACATCGGTTGGCGGAACCATGTCATGATAGACAACTCCGTAGTACAGAATCTGGTTAATTCCTTTGATGTAGGGAAAATAAAACCAGCTTTTATGCAAACAAAACTCAGATACAGAGCCACAAAGCCATATTGCATATAGTATAGTTTATCATTTGTTTTCTCTTATTGTGATCTTGCCGGTACATTCAATGTACTGACCTACACGGCTGCAACGTATCATGTTGCAGATATTTCTTCGACGAGTAAGAGTTACGATATAGGGTTACGGTCTACACTCAACTTGCCGATGGCGTTGATGGGACTCCACACCCGATTGTTTGTTTCCCTGAGACTTATGAGGTATATATCAGTTTTACGTTATTTATACATGTGATTGCACTTTGATATATATACATTGATGTACTGTGTGTGCCAGCATACCGATCCAGGGATGGCACAGATACACAGAGGCTTGACCGTTTGAGGTCGGGTCGCTACATCGATGCCCCCTCCGGCGGAGCTCCGGAAAAGGCACCAAGATGGGATCTCGTGGATACAGAAAGTTACGGCAGTGAAATTAGGGTTTTGGCTCCATATCTGGTAGTTTGGGGGTACGTAGGTATATATAGGAGGAAGGAGTACGTCGGTGGAGCAATAGGGGGCCCACGAGGGTGGAGGGCGCGCCCAGGGGGTAGGCGTGCCCCCTACCTCGTGGCCTCCTGGTTGATGTCTTGACGTAGGATCCAAGTCCTCTGGATCATGTTTGTTCCGAAAATCACGTTCCCGAAGGTTTCATTCCGTTTGGACTTCGTTTGATATTCTTTTTCTGTGAAACTCCGAAATAGGCAAAAAAACAATTCTGGGCTAGGCCTCCGGTTAATAGGTTAGTCCCAAAAATAATATAAAAGTGTATAATAAAGCCCAATAATGTCCAAAACAGAATATAATATAGCATGGAACAATCAAAAAATTTAGATACGTTGGAGACGTATCACCCTATTCAACCGCTCTCCTTTCGCGATCTTTGCGATACCTCCTCTCATCCCACTTTTTCACGTGATCCTCATGCTCGTGCCCCTAGTTTGTGATCAACTGACAATGTTGCCTACTCTTCCTGCAAGGCATAGAAAGCAGTGAACGTCACGACAACATCAAACACTAACAAAAACATAGCAAGTAGAGAACAATGTCCTCACCAGTGAAAGTCTAAGCCGCTGGTGTCGATGGGTTTACCCGGTGGGGTATGTTGGAAGATACCAAACTGTGTGGCCACATGTTGTGGTAGGTGCCACTTGACGGCGTATACACATATCAATGGCACAATGCACGGCCAGGCAAGCCGATCATCCTTGCACATCGAGTTCAGCTCGAACCCCCATTCTCTGTCGTGGTACGGAAACCAATTCACCTATAGAAGAATTGTTAAGAACCATGAGAGTTGATACGAAACGACTGATAAGCCACTTGGTATACCTAGAAATCTGCCAGGTTGTCCAGCTCGTTGGTGAAGATCTTGTACACCATACTGGCCTTGTCCGTGTAGACCTTCACCTTGTCCCAGGCGTACGTGGTGGTCGGGTATCGAGCGTTATCGCCTTCTTCGTCATAATCTCGTCCATGCACGCGGGCGGACTCTCTTAGGACGGCCGACCGGCAACCGCTCCCACATCCAAATTGAGAGGGCCCAGAAAAATCCACACACGCGGTATCTTCGGTCCTCTGCGTTCCGTCATCCAGCTACAAACATGAAATGATGATGATGAGATAACACAATCTAAAATAGCATACATAGGTCGAAAACGAGTATTGAGATTTTTATCGTACCGAGTGGTATAGGTAAGCGAGGCCGGCGGACCCCCAGCTGTACCCCGCATCCTAGTCTTCCAAGAAGCCGAGATACATCCATAGGGTGTTATCCCTCGAGCAGTCTGGAAAGATGACCTTCGTCAGAAGGTACCACAAATAGGCCCTCGCGTACTGCTCCACGATCCATTCATCGACACCTTGCGGGCATACAGACCGGTTCTCCAAGGGCCACTTGAGTCGCACACCATATGTTCTGTTCCCCTTCATTGGAGGGCAGTCGCCAATGAGGGCGATAACCCTCTCCCGCCAGTTGGGCCTCTCCACTCGCCCAGTGAGAGCATGGCCCTGGATGGGTAGGGCCGTGATCATGCCGAATCCTCAAAGTCACCGTCATCTCACCACTAGTGGGATGGAAACGGCGCGTCTCGGGGCGCCACCGGTCGATCAATGCCGTGAGAGCCGAGTGGACGAGTGTCGACAACTATCTTTTGAACTGAAGAACGAAACCCAACAGTCGTGCTCTCCTGAAGTACGGAGTGTAGCGTTCATCATACTGCATCTAGACGGCCTTCGTGTGGCCCCTCATCCCCAATTGGAGGAGCATGTATCAAAATGTAAATGGAATTGTTAGTAACTTCTTTTCTCATAATAAACAATACAACAACTTGATGATAGACATTACCACTCCGTTCTCCATAAAACGAGCGCGGTAATCGTTGTCGAAAGCATGATCAAGCATCGTGTACTTCACGCCAATTTCTGGCACAAGGGGGCCGCCTAAAACAATTGGAAATGATGTCATTTTCAACCAACTAGTATCATTTTGAACAAACCTGAAACATATCAAGTCCAAATATAAATGAATCATATTCAACCGACATGAATCATATCATTTTCATCAATTATCACATAATCAACCAACATTCATCAATTATCATATTCAACCAATATAAATGATCAATGCAAATGAATCATATTCAATCGACATGAATCATATCATTTTCATCAATTATCACATATTCAACCAACATTCATCAACTATCATATTCAACCAATATAAATGATCAGTGCAAATGAATCATATTCAACCAACATCATTCATTCAACAACGTTCAACCATCACTCATGCACTTGTTTATTCAACACTTATAAAAAATTGCATATGCATAATTCACCGAAATCCATCATATTCAAACATATGTATATGATTCATTCATTCAACAACATTCATCATATGTAGCCAACTACTTACAATCCCTCCAACATCAATCATATGACCATTCTTTCAAAAAAATGAATCTACAACTAACTTGGTGAAGAACTAGGGTTCATATAGGAAGTACATATAATCTCTACAACTAGTTATTAGAGTTCATATTCAACCCTATACATCATCTAGAATCAAGCTAAGCAATCCTAGAATCAACCAAAAGTAAGAAAAATAGGGTTTATTTGCACCAATAATGCATCGAATCGAAAGCATTTTGAGTAAAACTAATTGGAGGGATTGAGAGAGCTTACTTTTCTTGTTTCGGAGCCATCTCGATCCGCAAAAATGGTGGCCAAACAAAGAAGATTGGAGGGGGGTGGAGGGGGAGAGAGGAGTTCCTCTCTGTTCTGGGCGGCGCGGCGGGGGCGAGGGGAGAAGATGCGGCTGGGGTTCGTGGGTGTGCCTCATGCCCCGGCCCCCGCTGGGGTTTATAACTGTTGGCTACCGCCGGGGTCTTCGGCAGTAGGTTTGCATAGCCTACCACCGCGGGGGCTGGCGGTAGGGTTGACGGCAGGAGACGGTTCCGTTTACTCGGGGCTGACGTGGATAAGTGTGCTACCGCCACACACCTTGGCGGTAGCCTGCTCAACCCTACCGTCATGTTCCTTGGCGGTAGGTAAAAGGGTCAGATCCCGAAATTGTTTCAAATAGGGGCTAGATCCGGCTAAACTAGGGCAAAAGGGTCAAAACATGAAACTTAGCCTCCCTAGACACTCTTTGGTTGACTCTGTCTGTCCACACCATAAGATCTATAGTGCACTATTAATCACCTACAGTCTTAGACACTTTTGATGTCAGTATGATACTTTGAAAAGTTTATAATAAAGAACACTACATGTTCTATCCAGAAGACACAAACCAAACTATTAACAACAAAGGCATGCTCAAATCCTAAAGTGTGAACCAGCCATTCCACTCAATACTTTGCTACTACCTTCGTACCAACGGCGCACACTCGGACACGGGGTCACAAGTTCTCTGACTATCGCAAGATCACCCCCACCCCCACACCCCCCCCCCCACCACCCCCCCTCCCCAATCCCGGGACGAGCGTTCATACCCGCTCGCGGGATTGGAGTGAAAAACGGCCACCTATCAAGATTGGGAAGAGGCGTCAATGCGGCCCTAGCATGAGAAACCAGTCACGTCAAGGCGGCCCTAGCGTGAGAAATTTTCTTCCTTTTTTTGTGAAAAAAGGGTTCCTCATATTTCGCGTAAATAGCAAAAAACATCACTTTTGTGTGGCAACCCTTGGGGGAGAACTACCACAGCCGGAAGACCTAACAAAACGCCACCAGTTTTGTGCTAATTCATCGCAAATATCCCCCACAAAAAAATAAAAAAATTCATCGCAAATATGACAGCACTAATAAAGACTTTTCAGTCGGTGGCCGGTTGGGTTCAAACTAAACACAATTATGACAACATTGGCCCACCCATCAGAGTTGATGTGGCACAAAAGTCAACCCCATTAAGTTCGTTGTTATGACAGAAGGGGTCCACATGTCAGTCGCTATAAAAAAGCAAACAATTTTTTTTTTTCAAATCCCTTCTCCATCTCCTGTGTCAAAGCCAAGCGGTGGCCGACGAGCTCGAAAACGGAGGCAATCAAGGGCACTGAGAGCTGGAATTGAAAGAGGAGTCAGCTTCAAAGGGTCCTCGGGAGGCAAGGGGAGAAGAAATCATGGCTGGGGGCTCACTGGAGACAGCGAATTGCTAGCGGCCGAGGTAGCAGCACTCGGCACCGAATCTGTAGAAGAAAAGCTAGAGGGAGGAATCCACGGTCCTCAGTACTTAACTGGAAGTGGTACTAATTTACGATGAATTAGCGTAAAACTGCTACCGTTTTGTTAGGCCTTCCAATTGTGGTAGTTCTCACCGAGGGTTAAAAAAAGCAGTAGTTTTTTGCCATTTACTCCCTGATTTCTGAAATCATCATTACATTGTCCGAACCACCTCACACAGCAACCAACCGAGTTCAGAAAAACAACAGATAGCAGCCGCCAAACCGTAGCCAGCAAGCTCCTGCTAGCTCTCATCTTCTTCTGCACCCACAGGGCGAACAAAACCAACAAAACATCCCCCTCTTCTCTGTCGTGACTGCATTGTACCAACGTGAGTAGTAAAAACACTAGCAGTGAGGGAATTCAGCAACACCGCAACAAGACCAATGCGGAGGCTGCGATCATTCGGTTGACGCCGCAGACGAGTGAGCTTCGTCGAAGACCCAAAAACCTGACATAAGAGCCTGATACACGATAGATGGCAACTGGAGAGTCTCCACCGGGTACTGCTACTGCATGCATCAACAGTCATACCACGGTCCGTCAGACATGTCGTTTTTACTTTCGAACGGAAAACGGTCTTTGCGCAAACGTAGAAACTCCTGCTGACCCATTTCAAGTCTTCAACTGACTTCCCTGCAACACCCAAATAGTCAATTGGCTCTCATGCTCCGAGACCTAGACGTCTTCAAGGACTTCATAGCTTCCCTGAATAGTCCAAGGAGAAGTATCAGATGTTTGCATTGTTATGTCTGGCGCTTGTAATTTAGGTGCCGTTGCAAGACAGTATAAATTGATAATGAATATGACATGCACGCCTCTTTCTAAATACTTTCAGTAAAATACTACTGAAGGGCAGATCACGGAGTTACTATACGTCAGAGTTAGGTTGGTGTATGGCAAGATGGCATTGGCATTGATAACAGTACAAAGTGGCGTTCCGAAATCCTAACAAACACAAAACAGAACGGAGCTATAGCCAATGTCTTCACAAGTTCTCGACAGTCTCATGACAAGGGCACATGCATGTACTTGCAGCATAGGCAAGTGTTCAACATATATTCTCGGAAAAAAAAAGTGTTCAACATATAGCTAATACTGTGCTTGAGATGTGCTGAAACACGGCCAGCCAGCCGCCAATGCAAGGTCATCGTCAAAGGCATTAGTGTAACCAAAGAGGCAGATGGGTTTACCGTAATGCAGCCTCGATATCAGTGTCCACTGGGTCCAACTTGAGTCCATCCAAGAACCGTTCACTTGCGCCCTCATAGTCCTGATGATAAAAGACCAGGTGAATGATCATAAACTATTTGCGGCACCAGGAGGAAAAGGCAGCCATATCCTCTATGTAACCTTCAGTAGCATCCGAGCTTCACCCTGCCGGTGACAAGCTTTTGGCCAGTGAGGCCGCATTTTTCTGCATCTATTAGCATCTAGCAAAGCCTTTTTTCCATCACCCAGTTGAAGCCAACAAAGGCTCCTGTCTGAGAACAAGACTGCATCATCAGCATCAAGCACCATTGCCTACGTCACACAAGACAAATAGACAATTGAGCTTACTAAGTTTTTTTTAACAAAAATTGAATTAGTAAACTGAATGCAAAAAACAGTCAGGAAGCTGTGAACACTCAAACAAGAAATCTGCACATAGCTGCAGATAAATTCATACTAAGCTACATAAAATACAAATTAGCAAGTCTACAAAAGCCAGCCTAACATACATTTACTAATTATATAGCACAATGTTGAAGTACACGTTCATTCTAGTCCTAACAAGAAGTCTGCACATAGCTGCAGAGTATCTTTTGAACTAAGTAACTTATATTAAACAGCTTGCTTTAACATCAGCCCACTCGTTCATTCGAGTCCTCCTTGTGTGTTTTCTTCCCGACTAACTACTGTGAGACCCTGAAAGTGCAACTATCCCTGGGTGGTTTTGGTAATTTCTAACAACATATAGCTCATTGAGCTAATGCTATTCCAAGATGAATATTTCAGGAAAGCTCAATGGTTGGCATGGCATGGATTAGAAAGTGGACCCTTCAAAATGCTAAAGATAAAACATTGGCTATCCAAGATCACATTGAGTCTATAGGAAAAGCCAATACTATTAAGAAGCCAAATATCCTACTCGGCCCCACCGATTCTTTCTATCCGGCGCCACCGAGTTCAGTTAGCATAGCCACTGCGAGAAACCCTAATCTTTTCGCTCTCACCGATAGGGATCTCGGTCTCACCGAGATGGGATTGTAATCTCTCTGTTTCCCTTCGTAACGTTTCGGTCCAACCGAGATGAGCGATCGGTCCCACCGAGATTGCAATGTGAACTTTCTGTTTCCCTTTCGTAACACTTCGGTCCAACCGAGATGAGCGAATCGGTCCCACTGAGTTTACCTGACCAACTCTCTGTTAGTCCATTACCAAAATCGGTCTCATCGAGTTTGTGTAATCGGTCTCACCGAGATTACGTTATGCCCTAACCCTAACGAAATCGGTCCCACCGAGTTGACATGTCGGTCCCACCGAGAATCCTAACATTCACATTTTGAACTAAATCGGTCTGACCGAGTTTCATGATTCGGTCCCACCGAGTCTGGTGATTTGTGTGTAACGGTTAGATTTTGTGTGGAGGCTATAAATACCCCTCCACCCACTCTTCATTCGAGGAGAGAGCCATCAGAACATGCCTACACTTCCAATACATATTTTCTGAGAGAGAACCACCTACACTTGTGTTGAAGTCAAGATATTCCATTCCAACCACATAAATCTCGATCTCTAGCCTTCCCCAAGTTGCTTTCCACTCAAATCTTCTTTCTACCAAATCCAATCCTATGAGAGAGAGTTGAGTGTTGGGGAGACTATCATTTGAAGCACAAGAGCAAGGAGTTCATCATCAACACACCATTTGTTACTTCTTGGAGAGTGGTGTCTCCTAGATTGGCTGGGTGTCACTTGGGAGCCTCCGACAAGATTGTGGAGTTGAATCAAGGAGTTTGTAAGGGCAAGGAGATCACCTACTTCGTGAAGATCTACCCTAGTGAGGCAAGTCCTTCGTGGGCGACGGCCATGGTGGGATAGACAAGGTTGCTTCTTCGTGGACCCTCCGTGGGTGGAGCCCTCCGTGGACTCGCGCAACCGTTACCCTTCGTGGGTTGAAGTCTCCATCAACGTGGATGTACGATAGCACCACCTATCGGAACCACGCCAAAAATCTCCGTGTCAACATTGCGTTTGCTCCCTCAAACTCCTCCATTTACCCTCATATGCAATTGTTTTACATTCCGCTGCTATACTTGCATGTGTAGGTTGATTACTTGTTTGTGCTAAGTTGCTAAAATCTGCCAAGAACTAAAATTGGGAGAAGGCTAGATTTTTAT
>NC_041380.1:491405889-491449402 GCF_002162155.2 Triticum dicoccoides
TTAATTGAGACAAAAAACAAAGTAGGTCCTCCCTGTGTTTTAGACAAGTGCAAGCAAGGCAACACAACTCCAAAACAATAATATAGTTGTCTGACAAAAAAATGGTCAGTACACAGAAATCCTAATCACATCCTCACATAAATTGCACCAGTCATCAAGGTGACACTTTTTTCCTGACTATACCTGAGTGGAAGTACAAGAATATCTCAAAGTCCATATCCATTATCACAAAATGAGTGCTTTGCACCACAAAATTGAGAAGATACATGACCAAAGCAACAAAAAGAAAGACACTGCATACTATCAGCTGAACCCGATTCTGAACAAAATCTGATTAAGTTATTATAGAAATAACAAAGCCAGCTGGAGTCTACGCCCTGGACCCTTTCAGTACGAACCTTCCCATGACTCAAAGGTTTTGATAAACGACACCCAGCTCCATGTGGAGCTCCAGGTATTTTGGTATATTGTTGCCCAAAAGTATTACTTCGGACTATGCATTCAACAATTAATGCGAAACCAGGATACGGTCCTTTCGAAATCATATATTAAGTTGTGAACCTCAAATATTTTCAGACTGGGAGCTATGCAGGTTGTAGCCCACTATAATGCATGCGACATAAAATGAAATGCTGGAAGGCTAAACACAGCAAGAAATATATGGTGCTTTAACATACCTTACTGTACAATTTTGCTGCGACAACATAATCCTTGTTCTTTAAAGAGTTGCTCCCTCGTGATATAAGCCCTGATGTCATGATTTTCCGTTTAAGCATAGGCCCCTGCTGAACCATACAGAACATCAATTAAATCAATTCTATGCAGGATGCATTCGATATATAAAATATGAACGAACTGCCTGAAATTTTGCTGTACATATACAGGGGGAAAGGATTTGATTACATAAGCATATCTTTTCTCAAATTTCTATGACTACACAAGCCTAATATTACGAGTGCTCGTGATAATCTCCTAACATCCATGCTCAGTACTGTAAGTACAAAAATTACCGGCAAAATTGTCATGAACTGGTACCATGTTTAGGTAACTATTAATATCAACATGGCACATATGCAGATGTCTTCCCCAGCCACAATACCTCAGCCACTTATGGGGAAGGCAGAATGTCATCTTTACGAACTAGGAACACAATGATGAGCTCCTACTGTAGCACATTCTTAGAACTATTTTTGCAAGTAGTAGCGAAGAGATTAACTCACATAAAAAGGAACATCACGGTTGGCATCAACATCCTCCATTATGCAATTGAGAAATTAATCTGAAACCACTTTTTCCGCGTGGAGAGTTGTATATGCTGCAGCTTCCTTGAGATTGGCACCAGCCTATCACAGACGAAAAAAACGTACAGATCTCTATTACAGATGGCCTGGGTTTCATATTTTTGCACTTCCAGGAATGAATACGACCTTAATGGCACTGCCTATGAATGCTCAAGATCAACTGGGTTGTTTTGGTTTGACTTGTTATCATCATGCTTATAGCGACCAAATTGATGGCACAAGTTTTTTCAGAAAAAAAAATGGTTAAGAAAGTGTCCGGTACAAAGGGGTCACAAATTGCAGCGTGCCAAAGCTGCAGCCAGTATGAAAAACAAATGCCAGAAAAGGAAGTAAGAAAAAACAAGTTCAGTATGGAAAATAAACATAGAAAATGGGTACCCAACAAAATTCATGGACTTGACAAAGCTCAGATGAATGTACAACACCTTAACTAGGAGCTTGATACATTTCATTGACTTGGCATCTGTAGCAACAATAAGAGGTGTCACGCCATTTACCATCTTGTTGTACTGGAGAAATATTAAGATGTCAGCTCCAGTGGTAAATACATAGAACAAACTGATGAAGCAAGCTTTCAGCAAAGAAAATTGATTCGGTACACCCACTGTAAAATCAGTTAGAATGTTATTTTTGTCAAGATTATATTGGTAATCAGGCCCTAATGCCATTGAGCCCACATACATGCTCCTATAGTCCAAAGATAATGCCACGATTACCACCACATAGCATTTATTTATGATTTTTACATGGAATCTGCAAGCAGCATTGCATGGGTATACTGCCTTTCTGCTCATACGAATCTAATGTGAATTACATTGCCACAATATTAATGGAGCATGCCATTCTAGTTTACAGATTCAGACTATTTTGTTTCAAGAAAGATTCAATCTTTTAATCATCACCGTCCAGTCATTGGGATCTCTAACCCCAACAAAAGCAATGCAGCCATCAAGAAGACAAGTTACTACAACATGAATATGGAACCACAACCAGAAAACGAAGATGATGTTGCATGACGCCAGCAGTGAGAATGATTTGGGAGGCAACAGTGCCCTCACATGGCCACACCCACAGCTTATTTGGGAAGATGGATGAGCCAACAGGGAAATATTATATGAGGGAAAGACACGCAGAAGACTATGGATTTGAAAGGGAAGTGGATGAAGCACTTCAATGCTTATTACCAAGACACTATGATGAGATGTAGCATTACAACAACTACACAACTAGGGGCACGCAGAACAACAACAAAGCCTTTAGTCCCAAACAAGTTGGGGTAGGCTAGAGGTGAAACCCATAAGATCTCGCAACCAACTCATGGCTCTGGCACATGGATAGCAAGCTTCCACGCACCCCTGTCCATAGCTAGCTCTTTGGTGATACTCCAGTCCTTCAGGTCTCTCTTAACGGACTCCTCCCATGTCAAATTCGGTCTACCCCGCCCTCTCTTGACATTCTCCGCACGCTTTAGCCGTCCACTATGCACCGGAGCTTCTGGAGGCCTGCGCTGAATATGCCCAAACCATCTCAGACGATGTTGGACAAGCTTCTCTTCAATTGGTGCTACCCCAACTCTATCTCGTATATCATCATTCCGGACTCGATCCTTCCTCGTGTGGCCACACATCCATCTCAACATACGCATCTCCGCCACACCTAACTGTTGAACATGTCGCCTTTTAGTCGGCCAACACTCAGCGCCATACAACATTGCGGGTCGAACCGCCGTCCTGTAGAACTTGCCTTTTAGCTTTTGTGGCACTCTCTTGTCACAGAGAATGCCAGAAGCTTGGCGCCACTTCATCCATCCGGCTTTGATTCGATGGTTCACATCTTCATCAATACCCCCATCCTCCTGCAGCATTGACCCCAAATACCGAAAGGTGTCCTTCTGAGGTACCACCTGGCCATCAAGGCTAACCTCCTCCTCACACCTAGTAGTACTGAAACCGCACATCATGTACTCGGTTTTAGTTCTACTAAGCCTAAACCCTTTCGATTCCAAGGTTTGTCTCCATAACTCTAACTTCCTATTTACCCCCGTCTGACTATCGTCAACTAGCACCACATCATCCGCAAAGAGCATACACCATGGGATATCTCCTTGTATATCCCTTGTGACCTCATCCATCACCAATGCAAAAAGATAAGGGCTCAAAGTTGACCCCTGATGCAGTCCTATCTTAATCGGGAAGTCATCAGTGTCGACATCACTTGTTCGAACACTTGTCACAACATTATCGTACATGTCCTTGATGAGGGTAATGTACTTTGCTGGGACTTTGTGTTTCTCCAAGGCCCACCACATGACATTCCGCGGTATCTTATCATAGGCCTTCTCCTAGTCAATGAACACCATATGTAAGTCCTTCTTTTGCTCCCTATATCTCTCCATAAGTTGTCGTACCAAGAAAATGGCTTCCATGGTCGACCTCCCAGGCATGAAACCAAACTGATTTTTGGTCACGCTTGTCATTCTTCTTAAGCGGTGCTCAATGACTCTCTCCCATAGCTTCATTGTATGGCTCATCAGCTTAATTCCACGGTAATTAGTACAGCTCTGAACATCCCCCTTGTTCTTGAAGATTGGTACTAATATACTCCGTCTCCATTCTTCTGGCATCTTGTTTGCCCGAAAAATGAGGTTGAAAAGCTTGGTTAGCCATACTATCGCTATGTCCCCGAGACCTTTCCACACCTCAATGGGGATACAATCAGGGCCCATCGCCTTGCCTCCTTTCATCCTTTTTAAAGCCTCCTTGACCTCAGACTCCTGGATTCGCCGCACAAAACGCATGCTGGTCTCATCAAAGGAGTCGTCCAGTTCAATGGTAGAACTCTCATTCTCCCCATTGAACAGCTTGTCGAAGTACTCCCACCATCTATGCTTAATCTCCTCGTCCTTCACCAAGAGTTGGCCTGCTCCGTCCTTGATGCATTTGACTTGGCCAATATCCCTCGTCTTCCTCTCTCGGATCTTGGCCATCTTATAGATGTCCCTTTCACCTTCCTTCGTGCCTAACCGTTGGTAGAGGTCCTCATATGCCCGACCCCTTGCTTCACCAACAGCTCGCTTTGCGGCCTTCTTCGCCATCTTGTACTTCTCTATGTTGTCTGCACTCCTATCCAGGTATAGGCGTTTGAAGCAATCTTTCTTCTCTTTAATCGCCTTCTGGACATCATCATTCCACCACCAGGTATCCTTATCTTCGCTTCTCCTTCCCCTGGACACTCCAAGCCCCTCCGAGGCCACCTTACGAATGCAAGTCGCCATCTTCGTCCACACATTGTTCGCATCTCCTCCTTCCTCCCAAGGGCCCTCCTTAATGACCCTCTCCTTGAACGCTAGAGCTACCTCCCCCTTGAGCTTCCACCACTTCGTTCTAGCGACTTTGGCACGCTTATCCCGCTGGACACGAATCCGAAAGCGGAAGTCAGCAACCACCAACTTATGCTGGGGTACAACACTCTCTCCAGGTATCACCTTACAGTCTAGGCACGCACGCCTATCTTCTCTTCTCGAGAGGATGAAATCAATCTGGCTAGAGTGTTGGCCACTACTAAAAGTCACCAGATGCGATTCTCTCTTTCTAAAGAGGGTGTTAGCTACAATCATGTTGTAGGCTAGAGCAAAGCTTAAGACATCTTCTCCTTCTTGATTCCTGATGCCATAGCCAAAGCCCCCGTGCGCCCCTTCAAAACCTGTGTTAGATGTACCCACGTGGCCATTGAGGTCTCCTCCTATGAAGAGCTTCTCACCAATCGGTACACTCCTAACCATGTCTTCCAGGCCTTCCCAGAACTCCCTCTTGGTGTTCTCATTGTGGCCTACTTGCGGGGCATACGCGCTGATAACATTGAGAACCAAGTCCTCAACTACCAGCTTGACCAGGATAATCCGGTCCCCACGTCTCTTGACGTCTACCACTCCATACTTGAGGCTCTTGTTGATCAAGATGCCTACGCCATTTCTGTTTGCAGCCGTCCCTGTGTACCACAGCTTGAAGCCGGTATCCTCCACCTCCTTCGCCTTCTGTCCTCTCCATTTGGTTTCTTGGACGCAAAGGATATCAACACCTCTCCTCACCGCTGCATCAACTAGCTCCCGAAGCTTCCCTGTCAGAGACCCTACGTTCCAGCTACCTAAGCGAATCCTCCTAGGCTTGGCTAGCTTCCTTACCCTTCGCACTCGTTGAGTCAAATGCGAAGACCCTTGCCCATTTTCCACTACATCCGGGCGCCGATGTAGCGCGCCACTAAGGATGCGACGACCCGATCCTCGCTCACTTGCCACCGTATCCGGATCAAGATACAGCACACCACCTTGGGGGTGACGGCCCGGCCCTTGCCCATTTTCCACCACCCGGGTTCCGATGTAGCGCATCGCTGAGAGGGTTACGCCCCAAAATGTTCATCTCCATAAGAGTGGCTGAGTTTTTACGTTGGCTCGCCAAGCCTATCACAACCCTCCTCCTTTACCCGGGCTTGGGACCGGCTATGTTGAGACAACATAGGCGGAGTTAACTAGGGGCACGCAGAAGAAAAGAAAAATTGTACTGATGATTTCAAGAGTTAACTATGCAGCACAAACACCATAGCAGCATCAAGCAACCATAAACAATCAATTAAATAGAACATGACAAGCCGAGGGAAAAAATTGCAAAACACAAATAATTAAAGTTGAAACATGTAGAGTAACTTGAGGCAGAAATGGTATGTACTTGAACTTACATCTGCATTGTGGTCCAGTAAAATCTTCATAGCACCATAATGCCCTTTACCAGCAGCAACATGAAGTGGTGTTCCATAAGCAGACACCGGGTCAACATAAGCTCCTTTTGCAAGCAAAAGCTCTACCATTTCACAATTGCCTGGAAGAAAACACGGAACTTGTTACAAAGAGGGGAGGTGTTTTCTGGCAATCTCTTCTAAAAAGAATCCATGAGCTTATAAGGTAAGATGATAGGTATTTTTTTGTGACAATTTCTTTTGTTTCTGGTGTATCCTGGACCTGTGTTTGCCTTGATCATGTGCTACAATAAGCCCAATGCGGACTTGTTTGGATTGGAAGGAATAAAAGCCAAAAAATCATAATTAGGTTAATTTTTAATAGGGGTATTTAGGGATGGGGCCTAATTCCCATCAAGGGGGATATTCAATAAGATAAGACCATGATCTTCAGCATGGTTACTCAATTCATGGTTCATCAGGTTCACAGTTCACTACTTCCTACTTCCAAAAGTGCAGCATGGACCTCTCCAATTCAGTAACAGGAGATTGGTTCACAAACACAACAATTCTGGTTTTATGGATCTAGTTAGTATGCAAGGTATTTTTATCTCTATGTAAGAATGTAATATGAGAAACCAAATAAGCCAGTCTCACAAGGAAACCCTGAAAGGGAACACACAAAAAGAAATAAGAGAGAATGAAAAAAATAAAAGGACTAGATTAGGTAGCAGCATTGCACCGGAGCCTTCCCGTCCTGCACCTCTCTCTCTCTCCCTCTCCTACCTCTCCCTCTCTCTCTCTCTCTATCTCTCAAATCGTGTATCCGATTGACGATCTGTGCTCAACTTCTCATTGTTGGCTTTGCTGTAATGATACCGTCGAAACTAGATCCCACGTAGATATGTTTCGGTAACTTTTTTTAGTTACTAATTGCCAGGTTAGAGCCACTCGCTTGTCAGGTTATCGATTATAGCCACTTGGTAACCAGGTTATTAAGCCAGTTATCAGATTATTGTCACACCACACCCATGTAAGACTGGAACTATAGTGACATGTATTAGGTTATTTGACTTCCCAATTAGGTGACATTTACGATATTGCACATGCACAACAGCTAATGGACACTATATCCATGTTAAAATGTTCAAAATATTAGTAATTATGCTACACAAAGAGCCCTGGTTTGATGCAATACATGCATGCAGATGGTAGAACTTTCGCTAATGGCTAAACACAAATATATCGATGACTTTGACTAGAAGCGTGTGCAAGATTACTATTTAGTACAGCTAAGAGTATATCAGGAAATACCACCAAACTTCTACTTGGAAACCTAATATGTCGCGCATTCTCAAACAGCCTAATAAGTCTAAAACAACATGTACTTCCGAATAGAGAGACACATCACAAGAACCTAACCATCAGATTTGAAGATAAATTATTAGCACAAGAACAATATTAGTAAATTACTATATGAAACAAAGGCAAATAGCTCTGACTAAGATAACACAAAACAATTTGCAATGCAGAGATGCAGAACAGAGATATGTGTTTATAGAGGTGGACCTAATTCAGCGGCATAATGTAACAGGGAAGACCCATCGTGGTCAGCTTTGTCTTGATTAGCGCCATGATCAAGAAGATATTCGGCAGTACCCCCATTGTGGTATGTTGCAAACAAGAGAGGTGTTCTACCTATAAAGCAGACAAACAGACAAAAATGAAATTATATCAACGCACTTCTCGGTGTAGCAAGAAATGCGATCTTTTTTGTATCAAAGTATGTCTTATCTTCAAAAGCATCTCACCGCAGAAGTTTCCTAACACTGCTCTGTCTTCTCTGAGAGCATGGAATTTAGATATGGCTCCCCAAGCACACAAAGTAGACCCATCGAATTAGATATAATATGAAGCAGGATTTTCATAATGCTCGAGAGAGTATTGGTTAAATGGAACTGACACATGAAAATTAGATATTAGACTACCCGAATAGAAGAATCAAATGCATCCTCAGAGTTGGAGTGCATACATATGTGCAATAATTAAACAACCAAACTATCCTAAAATAAAGAATTTGCCCTCAAAGAGTAGCCTATTTAATTATTTATATCAGCGGTGCTTATGTAGGGCTTTTTTTTTGCGGGTGTTATGTAGGGTATTCACATTCAGTATCATAATTAAGCCTGACTAATTTCTTCCCTTAAAAAGACAGATTCATTTCATATAAAGCTGCATGATCATGAGTTAGCACAACAGAATATGATAAATCATAATTTAATTTTGTGAGATAAATATTGGTGGTTATGATACATTGGTTCATACTGACGTAGATAATCTTAGGCTCTGTTTATGGTTGCTGGACTGTGTTGTGCTGAGCTTGGAGGCGCGGCGAAAGCTGGTTCAAAAAGCTGGATTATCATAATGCACCTCTATGCCAAACCCAGAGAAAGCAAAAAACAGTCAGGTATCATGAGACTTACAGATCAAGCAACCCTTGTGAACAATAATTCCAGCATGTAAAATAGCACTTCATACAATTTGACAAAACCTAGACTGAATGTGTGCGCAGGGTCCTAAACCAATAGATTAGGGTTCTGAAGATAGATGGACCTTCCTTGTCGACCAGATCCACATCTACCAGCAGCTCCTCGACGAGGTACCTGCACACCCCCAGACTCCCTTTACTGGCCGCAATGTGCAGCGCACTGAAACCTTCAAGCTGCCCGACATCTTCCACCCTCAATTCCTCAATCGCTTCCTTGGGGCGGCCCCTGCCATTGTCCAGTATTATCGTGACCAGCTCTGCAACGGATTGGGCCCCCCAAAATGTTAGCATTCGAGCACCAAAACTGGATCAGGGCCGGAATCTGGGACGGGGGCAGCGTACCCTTGAAGATGGAGAGCTCGTCGTCGGAGGTCGCCTGGAAAACGTAGTTCAGCACCGTCTCACGGTCTGGTTCTGCGGCGGGAGGCGGCGGAGATAGGATCTGGGCTGGGGCTAGGGTTAGGGATGGGCTGTGGGGAGAGGCGCTTACCGTCGAATTGGTCATGGGAGCAAGGCGACGCCATGGCGTCGGTAGAGGAGGACATGGTAGGGTTTGGGGGGTTGGGGAGAGGGGAGAGGGGGTTGGAGTTTTGAATCGGAAAAGAGCAGCGAGGAAGATGAAACCAAAGGAGGCCTACGCGCGAAGGGAGGGAGACGTGTGGTGGACACTGAAAATGGGCGAGCACACAGCACCAACAACAGCATGTTTGGGACTGCTCCGCTCCGTCAAAATTAGACAAGTCGCCTAACTTTTAAATTATCGTTTTTGAAACATCCGATAAAGATCCAACGGTGCCTGGCCATTCTTCTTCCTCCAGCTCTTCTTCTTCCCCAGTCCGCACGGACCGGCGGCCGAACCACCCGCGGCCGATCACGCTCCCGCGCAGCCTTACCGCCCCGCCCTCCCCGGAACCTCCTCCCGCCGCCATCCCTCTAGCCCCAACGATGACCGGTTTTTCCTCGGTGAACTTGCACCACCGTCGTGCTGCCGCCCCCATCCCCCATCAACGATAGATGATGCGGTAGCCCTCCAGCAAGCTCCTTCCTTCTCTCCGGCCTCTCTCTGGCGAACTTCTTCGCCCTTCTCAAAATCAACTGGCCCAAGAATGAAAGTCAGTCGACTTACATTTAGCTATTGTGTTAAAAATATTAATAATGAAAACACATAGCACTCTCGCTCACGCAATGCAGTCAACAACTCGTGTGCAATCGCCCATCAACTCTCAAAAAAAATTGAAAGAAAATCCCAACAAAACAATCACCGCAAAAAATAACTCAAATAATTTTCTTCAAGGATACGACTACAGGTCAAATTCTTTATTTTTTAGGTAAGCAATATGTCAAATTCTTTCTTCCACATTTCATAGAGGATATTCATAGAAATTTCATAATAGTGCAATTCTCATGTATTTTTCCTCATTTGATTTTTCAAAAATTATATTCAAAGGCGTGTGTCTCGTGATGACTTTCCAAGCCGAGCGTTATGAGCTGCGCGATTTTCACGGGGCAAACAAGTTTATCCGGTTAGTCGGGATGAGAGAGAACCCTTATTGTGTAGCATAATGTTTGCTTCTACTGAATAATGTAGGCAATATTTTAAGCCTACGATTACCTAATTGCTTCATCCGATTCATGTTAATTGTTGTTGATTTAGTACAACTTGAGTAGCAAAATTTGAAATAAATTAATGTTACAAGAACAAATTAATAAGGTCTCCTTTGGTCCATGGGGTAGGAATATCATAGGAATAGAAAACTTATAGGGAATGAGGTTGAAAGCACAAGTGCTCCCTGGTTGGTTTTGGTAATTAATGTCAACATATCTCTTGTTGGACTAACACTTTTACCTAGTATGTTTCAGATAAGTTCAACAATGGAGTGGCATGGACTAGAGGATGTGGAGCCCCTTCAAGATGCTAAGAACGAAGGATTGGCTCAAGCTTCAAGATCAAGACTCTACATTTTCTATTTTAGTGATCCAAGATCACATTGAGTCTTCTATAGGAAAAGCCAATACTATCAAGAGGGGATGAGGTGTTGCTTAATGGCTTGCTTGCTCAAAGTGCTTAGTGATATGCTCCAAAACCCTCAACTACCTTCCCACATCCACATATGACCTAAACCAAAAGTCAAACTCGGCCCCACCGATTCTTTCTATCCGGAGCCACCGAGTTCAGTTAACATAGCCACTGCCAGAAACCCTAATCAGTTCGGTCTCACCGATGGGATCTCGGTCTCTCCGAGATGGTCTTGCAAACTCTCTGTTACCTGTTGCAATATTTTCGGTCCCACCGAGATATGCAATCGGTCCCACCGAGTTTGCTTGGCCAACTCTCTGTTTCGCTTATTACCCAAATCGGTCCCACCGAGTTTGAGTAATCGGTCAAACCAAGTTTTGGTTTTACCCTAACCCTACCACATCGGTTCCACCGAGTTGAACTAGTCGGTCCCACTGAAAACCCTAATGGTCACTAGATTTACTAAATCGGTCCGACCGAGTTTTTCCCTTCGGTCTCACCGAGATTGGTAAATTAAGTGTAACAGATAGATTTTGTGTGGAGGCTATATATACCCCTTCACCCACTCTTCATTCGTGGAGAGAGCCATCAGAACATACCTACACTTCCAATACACATTTTCTGAGAGAGAACCACCTACACTTGTGTTGAGGTCAAAATATTCCATTCCAACCATATGAATCTTGATCTCTAGCCTCCCCCAAGTTGTTTTCCACTCAAATCTTCTTTCCACCAAATCCAAATCCTGTGAGAGAGAGTTGAGTGTTGGGGAGACTATCATTTGAAGCACAAGAGAAAGGAGTTCATCATCAACACACCATTTGTTACTTCTTGGAGAGTGGTGTCTCCTAGATTAGCTAGGTGTCACTTGGGAGCCTCCAACAAGATTATGGAGTTGAACCAAGGAGTTTATAAGGGCAAGGAGATCGCCTACTTCGTGAAGATCTACCGCTAGTGAGGCAAGTCCTTCGTGGGCGACGGCCGTGATGGAATAGACAAGGTTGCTTCTTCGTGGACCCTTCATGGGTGGAACCCTCCGTGGACTCGCGCAACCGTTACCCTCCGTGGGTTGAAGTCTCCATCAACGTGGATGTACGATAGCACCACCTATCGGAACCACGACAAAAACATCCGTGTCTCCAATTGTGTTTGAATACTCCAAACCCTTCTCTTACATTCTTGCAAGTTGCATGCTTTACTTTCCGCTGCTCATATACTCATTGCATCCTTGCTTGATATGTATTGTGTTTGTTAAAGTTGTGCTTAAACTTCACTTAAACTTAAGAATATTAAAAAGTGTAACTTTTGGCACTTAGTGTCTAATCACCCCCCCTCTAGACACCTCTTCTCGATCCTTTCAATTGGTATCAGAGCATTGGTCTCCATTGCCTTGGTTTAAATACCATTGGAGGAAGATGGATGTGTCTACTTTGGGGAGTCTTAGACATAGAGTGTCTATTCTTGATGAAGAGTATTTTCATGAGTGGAAAAATGAAATGGTTGAGATTTTCAATGAATATCATTT
The DNA here is from genome assembly GCF_002162155.2 of Triticum dicoccoides. NCBI lineage: Eukaryota > Viridiplantae > Streptophyta > Magnoliopsida > Poales > Poaceae > Triticum > Triticum dicoccoides. The sequence goes on from NC_041380.1 coordinate 491,418,009, forward strand.
GAACAAGTACATTACTAGCCCTTGTGCACCTCATGTTGATCCTTTGCACCCTACCCTAGATGAAGATATTGACATGATTCGCAATCTTAGAACTGTTAATCTTATCACTAGAGGCTTGCTTAGAAACTTGATTGGATGTTTGCCGACTCTTAAGTGTGCCTACACCATATGGAAATTCCTTGAGGAACTCTTTCCTAATTACTCCTTGAAAGATCTAGATGAAATCCTCCATAAGTCTATTGCTTTGATTAAGATGAGTTCCAATGATCCCAAATTTGGTGACTGCTTATTTGAGCTTACTAATCTTACGAGTGCCAAAGGAGATGTTGGAATCATTAGCAATATCATTTCCAGAGCTATTAGAATTCATAAAGATAACTATAGAAATTATCATTTATCTAATGAATTGCCCTCTCTAGGAATTGATCAATCACAAGATGATGTTGAACATGAATACTCGGATGAGGATGAGGATGATGATGATGATGATAGTGACTATGATCTCGATGATGCGATGAGACACTTTGGTCTTATGGCAAATCTTCGCGGCTACATGGCTGGAGGAAAGGAATGGGTCCTTGATAGTGGATGTACTGATCATATGACCGGAGATAAAGACATGTTCCGTAAGCTTGCTGAAAATGACGGCCCTCGAAAGTATGTCACTTTTGGTGATAATTCAAAGGGTAAGGTGGTTGGCCTTGGTAAGGTGGCCATCTCACATGATAGCTCCATACAAAATGTCATGCTCGTTGTATCTCTTGCCTACAACTTACTTTCAGTATCTAGACTTGCTGATTTCGGTTTCAATGTCCTATTTACTGAAGTAGATTGCCAAGTGTTTCGTAGAGATAATCATAAAATGGTTTTTACCGGTATACGTAGAGGAGATCTTTACATTGTTGATTTCACTAAAAAGGCTCAACCTAAAACTTTCTTAATTGCCAAATCTTCTAAAGGCTGGTTGTGGCATAGAAGACTAGGTCATGTTGGTATGCGAAATCTTGATAAGCTTATTAAAGGTGATCATATCCTTGGAATAAAAGATGTCATATTTGACAAGGATAGACTTTGTAGTGCTTGTCAAGCAGGGAAACAAGTTGGAGGAAGTCACGGCGCGAAGAACATCATGACCACAAGAAGACCACTCGAGCTACTTCACATGGATCTCTTTTGTCCAAATGCCTACAAGAGTCTCGGTGGTAACTCATTTGGTCTAGTCATAGTTGATGATTTTTCAAGATTTACGTGGGTGTTCTTTCTTGATGACAAATCGCAGGTCCAAAAGATCTGCAAAAACTTCGCTAGGAAGGCCCAAAATCAGTTTGACGTGAAGATCAAGAAGGTTCAGAGTGACAACGGAACGGAGTTCAAGAACGCAAATGTGGACACCTTTCTTGACGAAGAAGGGATTTCACACGAGTTCTCGGCTACATACACACCTCAACAAAATGGAGTTGTTGAAAGGAAGAACCGGACTCTTATCGAGATGGCAAGAATGATGCTTGATGAGTACAAAACGCCAAAGCACTTTTGGGCGGAAGCGGTTGAGACAGCTTGTCATGCAATAAATCGCTTGTATCTTCACAAGCTACTCGGCAAGACGGCATACGAGCTCCTCACCGGTAACAAACCCCAAGTTGGATACTTTCGAGTATTCAACTCAAAGTGCTACATTCTTGATAAGCATCGTCATTCTAAATTTGCTCCTAAATCTCATGAAGGTTTCCTACTTGGTTATGGCTCAAACTCTCACACTTACCGTGTCTACAACAATTTCACCCGAAAGGTTGAAGAGACGGTAGATGTGAAGTTTGATGAATCTAACAGCTCGCAAGTAGAGCAATTGCCAATTGATGTAGGAGACAAAGACCCTTCGGAAGCAATTCAAGACTTGTCCATTGGCAAGATTCGTACAACGGAAGTGAAGGAGAGTACCTCGTCCGTCCAAGTGGAAGCTTCTACCTCACAACAAGGTGAACCAAGAGTTGATACGGAAGCATCCACAAGTGGGACACGCCAAGATGAAGAAAACGAGGGAGCACACCAAGATGAACATCAACAACCTCCTTCTCCACCACGACAAGAGAACGACAACGTCAACAATGAAGAAGGCCAAGAAGAATAACAAGATGAAGATGATGTTCCACCCCGACCCAAGCAAAAGCTTTCACGAGTTCGAGCAAGAATTGCTAAGGATCATCCCGTCGAGCAAATCTACAATGATATCCAAACCGGGAGAATCACTCGCTCTAAAACTCGTTTAGCTAACTTTTGTGAACATTACTCATTCATCTCTAGCATTGAACCTATGAAGGTTGAAGAAGCATTGGAGGATCCGGACTGGATAAATGCTATGCATGAAGAGCTACACAACTTTGAGAGAAATCAAGTGTGGACATTGGTCGAGAAGCCCGACAACAACCACAACATCATTGGTACCAAATGGGTGTTTCACAACAAGCAAGATGAAGATGGACAAGTGGTTCGCAACAAAGCACGTCTCATCGCCCAAGGCTACACACAAGTTGAAGGTATTGACTATGATGAGACATATGCTCCCGTTGCTAGACTTGAGTCCATTCGCATCTTACTTGCTTATGCTAATCACCATAATATCACCTTGTACCAAAATGGACATTAAGAGTGCTTTTCTAAATGGCAAAATCGAAGAGGAAGTTTATGTTAAGCAACCTCCCGGCTTCGTCAATCCTAAGAAACCTAATCATGTTTACAAACTTCACAAAGCCCTTTATGGTCTTAAACAAGCTCCTAGAGCATGCTATAAATGCTTGACCAAGTTCCTTATTGAAAAAGGCTTTGAAATTGGTAAAATTGATTCTACTCTTTTTACCAAAAGGGTTAATGAAGAACTATTTGTGTGCCAAATTTATGTTGATGATATCATATTTGGTTCAACTAACCCTCATTTTAGTGAGAAGTTTGGAAAGCTAATGTCGGAGAAGTTTGAGATGTCTATGATGAGTGAACTCAAATTCTTTCTCGGTTTGCAAATCAAGCAAACCAAGGAAGGTACCTTTGTCTCTCAAACGAAGTACACCAATGACTTATTCAAGAAGTTCAATATGAAAGAATGCAAAGGTATGACTACACCCATGCCTACTAGTGGACATCTTGATTTGACAAAAGATGGTGAACCGGTTGATCAAAAGGTTTATCGCTCTATGATTGGTTCATTGTTATATCTATGTGCCTCTCGTCCCGATATTATGCTAAGTGTGTGCATGTGTGCACGATATCAAGCTGCTCCTAAAGAATGTCATCTTAAGACTGTGAAAAGGATAGTGAGATACCTAATCCATACACCAAATTTTGGCATTTGGTATCCTAAGAGGTCCTCTTTTGATCTTGTTGGCTACTCCGATTCGAACTATGCCGGAGACAAGGTTGACAGAAAATCCACTTTGGGTACTTGTCAATTCCTTGGTAGATCTCTTGTGTCTTGGTCTTCCAAGAAACAAAACTTGGTATCCTTATCCACCGCCGAAGCGGAATACATTGCCGCTGGTTCATGTTGCGCTCAATTACTTTGGATGACCCAAACTCTTAAAGATTATGGGATATATGTGAAACATGATCCATTGCTATGTGACAATGAAAGTGCTATTAAGATTGCTCACAATCCCGTGCAACATTCTCGAACTAAGCATATTGAAGTTCGTCATCATTTCATTCGATATCATGTTGCAAAAGGGGACATTAACCTTAAGCATGTTCGCACCGATAAGCAATTGGCGGATATATTCACTAAACCACTTGATGAGAAAGTGTTTTGTAGGTTGAGAGGTGAATTGAACATCATTGATGCTTCAAACTTGGAGTAGGAACTCCATTTGATACATGCGGGGCATGAGCCTATGACTAATCCTCGATATTTCTCTTATGATGCTATTCATATGTCTTGGATATATTTGTACCTTGCATGTTATCTAACCCGTGTAGGTACTTGGTTGAATCTAAATATATGAGATTGCAACTCACTCACATATTGAGCAATCTCTACATCACCAAGTCTCTACACAATGGTGGTTGAAGACAAGGAAGCACGAAACTATTCAAACATATCCTTTGGCAAATTCCACGTTGAGTCTCATGATTGTCATTTTGGATACACAAGTGCTCTTCCTTGCAAAGCTAACCCATGTAGGTAGATGAACTCAAACTCCAAGTGGTGCTCCCAACCCTTGATGAACTACATCAACCTTGAGCAACCCACACAAGTTCAACTACATGAACAAGATCAACACCACCACCCAAGGTATGTTATTCCATCTTAGAGAAGCTTTACTCCAAGTCATGAGTCAAAGCAACTCGACAAGATGTGAATACATCAAAAGGCTTAAACAAAAAATGATAACCCCATTTTGAGCTTAAACGATGAGTATGATCTATGATCAACTGCTCTCACTTGACTCCTAAGTCAATATACTCTAACATAGGTGACTTTGTCACCGACCATTTCTAGATGAAGTTCTCTAGTGTTTCTCTGTGCTTTTGCATTTGCATATTTGTTTCCCCTTTCAAAAAAAACTTCATCTAGAACTTTTAGTTTCTTTTCTTTCCTTTTTGTTCTACATTTTCTACATCAAATTCATTGCAAATCTTTCAGTTAATTCCTTACATATCCTTGTGAGATCTTACTTGTCTAGTGAGCTGAGGTGACAAGTGGTTTCACTCTGATGAACTCGGTCACACCGGTTTGTTCTCTTCGGCCCAACCGAAATCCTTCGGTGCAACCGAAGCACACAACTCGGAGTCACCGATTTCATCACAGGAAAACCAACTTGCCACTTATTCTTGATTTCTGTTTGCTCCAGCTCCACTCAATGATTCTTGTCCTCTGCCAGCATCATATTAGACATGCTGCTTTGCTCTGTGACTCAAGTACCAACCCATTTGTATCACATGTCCAGAAGAGCCCTTCTTGGAAATTGATGTCAAAGGGGGAGAGAGAGATCACATCAAAGCTTAATCCTTCCTATAGGGGGAGAAAGAGAGAGTAATCAGGGGGAGAGAGTTTCTCAACTAGGAGAAAGTAATATCACCAAAGACCCCAGATGCTTGGTGTTCAAGAGGAGAGATGTCACATGTCTTTAAGAGGGGAAAGACATGTTTGGTTGCTTGCTTTAGCTCAAGCTCTATTGTTTCTTTTTTGTTGCTCTGATTTTCTGTTCCCTATCTTCTCCCAATATCCCATGCAGATTCAGGGAGAGCAAGACATCTAAGGGAAGGAAATCTCTGATTTTATTGCATATCTTTACCTTTGGGGGCATGTCTATATCCGATGTGGTACTTAGTACTCACTCTACATGTCATCCCAGTCTTGGTTCTCTTGTGGTTTCTCTTGTTTGCTCTGGTCAGTAGGTGTATCTGTGTTATTTAACCTTGTTTGCGCAGGTTCATCCCATCCTAAGCCAACTCAAGACCACAAGGTAAGTACATGCATCACACTCATGTGAATGAGAAGTTCTTGCTGATGTACATACTGTTTGCAAGAAGGACTCATGAGCATGAAGGTACATTTCTCACATTCACATCATTTGCTCTGATGCATATAGCCAAGATACATGTAACACATTGCTTACTCTGTCATGTTTACGCATTCACATGCTCCTATATTCAATATTTCACATGATTGCATACATGTAGGGGGAGCCTATGCATGTTACATGTCTTTCCAAAGCTTTACTTGCTATTCTCTATATCCTTATCTAAAGCTTTAATGTATGTTGTCATCAATTACCAAAAAGGGGGAGATTGAAAGCACAAGTGCTCCCTGGGTGGTTTTGGTAATTAATGTCAACATATCTCTTGTTGGACTAACACTTTTACCTAGTATGTTTCAAATAAGTTCAACAATGGAGTGGCATGGACTAGAGGATGTGGAGCCCCTTCAAGATGCTAAGGACAAAGGATTGGCTCAAGCTTCAAGATCAAGACTCTACATTTTCTATTTTAGTGATCCAAGATCACATTGAGTCTATAGGAAAAGCCAATACTATCAAGAGGGGATGAGGTGTTGCTTAATGGCTTGCTTGCTCAAAGTGCTTAGTGATATGCTCCAAAACCCTCAACTACCTTCCCACATCCACATATGACCTAAACCAAAAGTCAAACTCGGCCCCACCGATTCTTTCTATCCGGAGCCACCGAGTTTAGTTAACATAGCCACTGCCAGAAACCCTAATTAGCTCGGTCTCACCGATGGGATCTCGGTCTCTCCGAGATGGGCTTGCAAACTCTCTGCTACCTGTTGCAATATTTTCGGTCCCACCGAGATATGCAATCGGTCCCACCGAGTTTGCTTGGCCAACTCTCTGTTTCGCTTATTACCCAAATCGGTCCCACCGAGTTTGAGTAATCAGTCAAACGAGTTTTGGTTTTACCCTAACCCTACCACATCGGTTCCACCGAGTTGAACTAGTCGGTCCCACCGAAAACCCTAACGGTCACTAGGTTTACTAAATCGGTCTGACCGAGTTTTTCCCTTCGGTCTCACCGAGATTGGTAAATTAAGTGTAACAGTTAGATTTTGTGTGGAGGCTATATATACCCCTTCACCCACTCTTCATTCGTGGAGAGAGCCATCAGAACATACCTACACTTCCAATACACATTTTCTGAGAGAGAACCACCTACACTTGTGTTGAGGTCAAGATATTCCATTCCAACCATATGAATCTTGATCTCTAGCCTCCCCCAAGTTGTTTTCCACTCAAATCTTCTTTCCACCAAATCCAAATCCTGTGAGAGAGAGTTGAGTGTTGGGGAGACTATCATTTGAAGCACAAGAGAAAGGAGTTCATCATCAACACACCATTTGTTACTTCTTGGAGAGTGGTGTCTCCTAGATTAGCTAGGTGTCACTTGGGAGCCTCCAACAAGATTATGGAGTTGAACCAAGGAGTTTGTAAGGGCAAGGAGATCGCCTACTTCGTGAAGATCTACCGCTAGTGAGGCAAGTCCTTCGTGGGCGACGGCCGTGATGGAATAGACAAGGTTGCTTCTTCGTGGACCCTTCGTGGGTGGAGCCCTCCGTGGACTCGCGCAACCGTTACCCTCCATGGGTTGAAGTCTCCATCAACGTGGATGTATGATAGCATCACCTATCGGAACCACGACAAAAACATTCGTGTCTCCAATTGCGTTTGTATACTCCAAACCCTTCCCTTACATTCTTGCAAGTTGCATGCTTTACTTTCCGCTGCTCATATACTCATTGCATGCTTGCTTGATATGCATTGTGTTTGTTAAAGTTGTGCTTAAACTTCACTTAAACTTAAGAATATTAAAAACTGCAACTTTTGGCACTTAGTGTCTAATCACCCCCCTCTAGACACCTCTTCTCGATCCTTTCAGAGGTGTCATGTATCTCAAATCTTATGACTAGGAATAGGAAATGAGATGTCCATTGTGAAAGCGCGGGTTAACTCCCAGGGGGGTGAATGGGAGATTTTTAGAAATTCGTCAAACTCACATGAATTTGACAAAGATCAGAATGAAGAAATTGTAACGTGAGGCGACTAATTCAACACAGTAACAAAAAACATGCATACAAAATACAAAATACATACGGGTGAAGTACATGCAATATACAAGCACAGGAAGATGAACTGAAAAATGAAAAAAACGGCATCATAAAAGTCTTTAGTTTAAATTCTTCATAAGATAGATCATAAATTCTTCAGAAGCAGAATAACGTAAAGGTAAGGGTGAGGAATTTGAAACCATGTAGTGTAAGTGCATCTAGTGCCCCTTAGTGATTTTGGTGTATTGAAGACTTATAGGTTAAGGGACTAATGCATTTGTGAGTGTACACAGGTCTATAAGTCTATGAGGAGTTTGATATTTACAGAGAAAGTCGACCCCTAAAAATGAAGTTCTTCGACTTAAGACTTTGTATTTCTGAAGACTTTCTGAAGCCTTTGAAAGTGAAGAAAATGGTGTGACCTTGAAGACTTAGTATTCATTTGAGGAAGATGAAGCGTGAAGACTTTTATTTTCATAGTTTCATTTTCTCTTTCTTGAGTCATAGGAAACACCGTGCTGTTAAAGGGGGTCGAGGAAATATTAAGGAAATTTTCCATGTGATGCTCAACTCAAAATCCTACACCTACCAATCCCTTCGAGTGAAGCCATTGGAAATCTCATACAGTCTAGTCATATTCTTCAGTGACAGAGACGAAGTTCTTCTGGTCTCTGAGGAATTTGTTCTGACTGAGGAGTTAGGAATTCGCCAGTGCGGATTTCCTACACAGTGAGGAACATGATAGCCCTGAGGATTTTGGTACTCAAAATTCCGACCGTTGTTGTGCTAAGCGCCAGCTGTCCCAAAATTTCTATCCACCTAACAGTCATATCATTGAAGGGCATTTATGTCTTATCATGTCGGGCTGCTCCCTAGGCTATAAATAGCCGCCCCCTACAACCACTAGCTGGTTGGTTGCTCCGAGAGAACTTGTCATTTGAGAGCAACCCATCCTTTGAGGACTTTGAGCGAAATCATCAAGTGAGGAAAAACCCAAACCAAAACCCAAACACCTACAAACCCCAAGTGATTGAGCATCACTGAAGAGATTGATCCTGCGTGGATCCGACGCTTGTTACCTTTGAAGACTATGCTTCTTCCAGACGGTTAGGCGCCATGGTCTAGAGCATCCAAGAGGAATTGTGGATCACCGAGTGACCAAGTTTGTGAAGGTTTGGAGGTCGCTTGAAGACTTACCACGAGTGATTGGGCGAGGTATGTGTGACCTTAGCTCAAGGAGAATACGGTGAGGACTGGGTGTCCTGAGCTACGTGTTCAGGACTGGGTGTCCGGGACTGTGTGTCCTCAAGTTTAAATACTCAGCCGCTCCAACCAGACGTACAATTGAGACAGCAGTTCGAACTGGTCTACCAAATCATAGTCTTCACCAAGCTTACTGGTTCTATTTCCTCAACTCCTTCATTTCCTCATAAATGTGTTGTGAGTTTGTTCATATTTGTGCTTGAAGACTTCGACTGAAGACTTTCTCAATTTCCTCAGTTTGTCTTCATCATGTGTTATCCTGTGCTCATGCTACCTGTACTCTGTGCCTGCCTTCATTTCATCATGATGACCATGCTTGTATTCTGTTATGTTTACTTTTGAGTACTTATTCCGCCGCTAGTAGTTCTTCGCTAAGGAATTTTCTCACCGGCAAATTCCTCAGTGAAGAATTTCATAAAAATCGCCTATTCACCCCCCTCTAGTCGATATAACACACTTTCAATTGGTATCAGAGCAAGGTACTCCCTTGTTCTGTGTGATTTTGGTTTAACCGCCTGGAGTTTTAGTTATGTCGACCGCAGGTATGACGAAAGTGACATGCCCCATCTTTGACGGTCACGAGTATCCCAAGTGGAAGGCCATGATGAAGAAACGCCTCATGGCGATGAACAGCGAGCTATGGACCGTCACTGAGATTGGTCTGACCGATCTGTGCAAGATGGCGGAAGCTGATGACATTCGCAAGTACACTCTTCTCAACCTCACGGCGAAGGATGTCATTGAAGGAAATATGCCCTAGAGGCAATAATAATGTTATTATTTTATTTCCTTATATCATGATAAATGTTTATTATTCATGCTAGAATTGTATTATCCGGAAACATAATACTTGTGTGAATACATAGACAAACCAAACATCACTAGTATGCCTCTACTTGACTAGCTCGTTGATCAAAGATGGTTATGTTTCCTAGCCATAGACATGTGTTGTCATTTGATTAATGGGATCACATCATTAGGAGAATGATGTGATTGACATGACCCATTCCATTAGCTTAGCACCCGATCGTTTAGTATGTTGCTATTGCTTTCTTCATGACTTATACATGTTCCTATGACTATGAGATTATGCAACTCCCGTTTATCGGAGGAACACTTTGTGTGCTACCAAACGTCACAACGTAACTGGGTGATTATAAAGGAGCTCTACAGGTGTCTCCAAAGGTAAATGTTGGGTTGGCGTATTTCGAGATTAGGATTTGTCGCTCCGATTGTCGGAGAGGTATCTCTGGGCCCTCTCGGTAATGCACATCACATAAGCCTTGCAAGCATTGCAACTAATGAGTTAGTTGCGAGATGATGTACTACGAAACGAGTAAAGAGACTTGCCGTTAACGAGATTGAACTAGGTATTGAGATACCGACGATCGAATCTCGGGCAAGTAACACACCAATGACAAAGGGAACAAAGTATGTTGTTATAGGTCTGACCGATAAAGATCTTCGTAGAATATGTAGGAGCCAATATGAGCATCCAGGTTCGGCTATTGGTTATTGCCTGGAGACGTGTCTCGGTCATGTCTACATTGTTCTCGAACCCGTAGGGTCCGCACGCTTAAGGTTTCGATGACAGTTATATTATGAGTTTATGCTTTTTGATGTACCGAAGTTTGTTCGGAGTTCGGGATGTGATCACGGACATGACGAGGAGTCTCGAAATGGTCGAGACATAAAGATTGATATATTGGAAGCCTATATTTGGATATCGGAAGTGTTCCGGGTGAAATCGGGATTTTACCGGAGTACCGGGAGGTTACCGGAACCCCCCGGGAGGTATATGGGCCTTAGTGGGCTTTAGTGGAAGAGAGGAGAGGTGGCTAGGGCTGGGCCGCGCGCCCCTCCCCCCTAGTCCGAATAGGACAAGGAGAGGGGGCGGCGCCCCCCTTCCTTCTCTCTCTCCTCTTTCCCCTTCCCGAATCCTATTCCAACTAGGAAAGGGGGGGAATCATACTCCCGGTGGGAGTAGGACTCCTCCTGGCGCACCCTCCTCCTGGCCGGCCGCACTCCCCCTTGATCCTTTATATACGGGGGTAGGGGGCACCCCTAGACACAGAAGTTGATCCACGTGATCATATTCTTAACCGTGTGCAGTGCCCCCTTCCACCATAATCCTCGATAATATTGTAGCGGTGCTTAGGCGAAGCCCTGCAACGGTAGTACATCAAGATCGTCACCACGCCGTCGTGCTGACGGAACTCTTCCCCGACACTTTGCTAGATTGGAGTCCGGGGATCGTCATCGAGCTGAACGTGTGCTAGAACTCGGAGGTGCCGTAGTTTCGGTGCTTGATCGGTCGGGCCGTGAAGACGTACGACTACATCAACCGCGTTGTGCTAACGCTTCCGCTGTCGGTCTACAAGGGTACGTAGATCACACTCTCCCCTCTCGTTGCTATGCATCACCATGATCTTGCGTGTGCGTAGGAAATTTTTGAAATTACTACATTCCCCAACAGTCATCTGCTCCAGTCTGTCACAAAATCAGTTCAGGAATATCGTGCATCTCGATCATGCGAAGCTCATCTGGGACCGTCTCTCTGAGGTCTATGAAGGTCATCGAACCTGTCATGATCCTTGGTTTGAGGACTTCAAGGAATCTCTCAAAGCGATGACATTCGAACCAGAATCATCATCTTCTGCATCATGCCTTATGGCAAAAGATGCTGAGGTAACTGAATGCTACCTATCCGAGTCTAGTGATGATGAATCTGGTGATGAATTTGGACCCAGCTATGTCAAACTTGCTTCCCTTGCCACTAAACTACAAAGAGCTTTGGAAAAAGTTCACCATATGCTAAACAAGAGTGATGATATGTTGGATGAAGAAATGGATCAGTCAAAAGCTTTGGCTGAAAGTCTTCAGAGACTTCATACTAAGTATGACACCCTTCACGATCAACATAACACTCTCTTATCTGATCATGAGAAGCTTTCTTATGAATTTCTTCAAAGAAAGCAAGACCTTGAGAAGCTAAGAGTGAGTTATGAAGATCTTCAGAAGGAGCGCGATTCATTACTTGCTCAACAAATCAACGCATCTCAGGAAGAATTTGTTCCTCCATGTTTGAAATGCATTGAACGTGAATTTGCTAATTCTTCACCTGAATGTTCAAATGCTGCTAATGTTCCAAATTCTTCACATGCCTCTGCTATCACTAATTCCTCATCTGAGGACATTGCTAGTATCATTGACGATGCAGGGCTGAAGGAATTGTACATGATAGGCATGTACAAAAGCCTCAAAGGGCATCAAACTCTTTATGATGTGCTTAAAAAGCAGATCCTCAACAGGAACCCTAGGATAGAGGGTATTGCCTTTGAGAGGAAACTCAGCGCTGATGGTACATATTGGAAGCCTGAGCAGTACCCCAAAACTACATGGGTTGCTGCAAAGGGACCTCCAGTTGATCCATCTAACCTATCTGGATATGCATGTGAATCTCCTCATTCTGATGATGAGTCATTTGAATCCAACTACAAACTATTCAAAAATCAGAATGGTGAAGTATTTGCTAGATATGTTGGCACTAACTGCAGTAACGGTCCCCCTATGAAGAAAATCTGGGTTCCTAAAAGATGCCTTGAAAATCTTCAGGTGAATGTCATCATGACGCCACCTGTGAAGAATAGGAACCCCAGATCAAATTCTTCATATGGACCAAATTCTTCATATGGATCCAAGTCCTCATACGGACCAAACTCCTCACATGGATCAAATTCCTCAAAAGGATCAAAGTCCTCGTATGAACATCATCGTGCTAACCCGTCTGTTTCGCAGGGAAGATCTAAGTATTATGGACATGTGCATTATTCTTCAAATTATTATGTCCATAAGTCCTCGAAGAATTTCTCTGCTTACTCGTATGCTTATTCTAACCCCTCTTATGTGAAACGAAATGGACTGGCTTCTATGCCATCCTTCTCGTATGGAGCTCGCAGAATGATGAACTCTTTGCCACCCCTTCAGATGTGGGTGGTGAAGAAAAATAACTAATCTCTTCTGCAGGGTCAGGTCTCCAGACGTACATAATCGTTTGAAGAATTTGCTAGAGACCTGAGTATGCCTGATAGGACGCAGGCTAATCATGAAGAAATGAACTTTCATTTCTCACGTCCTCACACTGCTTTATCTGTTCTGTTGCTTGATGAAATTGATCTGATGAATTGATGTCATATTCTTCACTGATGAAGTATATGAGTTTGTAAGCTGCACTAATTCATCTGCAGGATGATCAACCCAAAGCCACTGAGTGGGTCCTCGATAGTGGATGTACAAATCACATGACCGGTGATAAGAATCTGTTGATGGATGCTCCATTATATCCGTCACATCTGAAGCATATCATCTTTGCTGACAAAGGCAAAAGTCAGGTATTGGGTCTAGGTAAGGTTGCGATCACAAAGGATCGACACATGGACAAAGTCATGCTTGTTGAGTCCCTAGGATACAACCTTATGTCTGTCTCAATGCTTTGTGATCTTGATATGGTTGTTGTCTTTGGCAAGTACCGTTGTGTTGTGCTTATGGAAGCTGACAATTACAAAGTCTTCGAAGGCTTTAGAAGAGGAGACCTGTATATTGTTGATTTCTCTACAGGACCACAATCAGCCGTGTGTCTACTTGCAGAAGCTTCAGAAGGCTGGCTCTGGCATCGACGACTTGGTCATGCAGGCATCAAGAAGAAGCATGTCATTGGCATTGAGAATGTCAAATTCCTCAAGGATCACCTATGTGGAGCCTATGAAGCTGGGAAGATGATAAAGGCCAAGCATCCAGTGAAGACTATCATGACCACCACTCGCCCATTTGAATTGCTTCACATGGATCTCTTCGGTCCTAATCATTATTCTGCTGTTTCAAATGAAGCATCTCAATATGGCTTTGTTATTGTTGATGATTACTCTTGTTATACATGGGTACACCTTGTTACTTACAAACATGAAGTGCAGGAAGTCTTCAAACGATTTTCCTCGAGGGCTTCAACCAACTTTGGTGTGAAGATCAAGCACATCAAAAGTGACAATGGCACTGAGTTCAAGAATTCTGGTCTCGATGACTATCTTGATGAACTTGGTATTACTCATGAGTTATCTGCTCCTTATACTCCTCAGTAGAACGGCGTCGTGGAGCGCAAGAACAAGACTCTTGCTGAGATGGCTCGCACTATGCTTGATGAATACAAAACGCCTCGGCGTTTCTGGACTGAGGCAATTGATACTGCATGCCACATCATCAACAGAGTATATCTTCACAAATTCTTCAAGAAGACTGCCTATGAACCCCTCACTGATAAGAAACCCAATGTAAGTTATTTCAAAGTCTTCGGTGCTAAATATTGGATTAGAGATCCTCATCACAGCTCAAAATTTGCACCGAAAGCACATGAAAGTTTTATGCTTGGTTACGGGGAGGACTCGCACACCTACAGAGTCTTCAACAACGTTCTTCACAAGGTTGTTGAAACTGTAGATGTGCGGTTCGATGAAACTAATGGCTCACAAAGAGAGCACCTACCTACTGTGATAGATGAACCAGCACCTGAGGAAATTATCAAGTTCAAGGCTACTAAGGATGTCATTCCCACTAAAGAATCTGCTGAAGAATTCATTCCAGAACATGAAGAACGTCGAGCTAATGCACCTGAAGAAAAAACTGAAGAAAATGGTGCTGAAGAGAATGCTGATTAAATTCTTCAACGACAACCAGCTCATCCTCGCATTGCAAAAGAAGTGCAAGTTGAAAATATCATCAATGACATCAAAGTGCCAGGTCCTCTCACACGCTCAAAAGCTTCACATTTATCTAAATTTTGTGGGCACTATGCTTTTGTCTCTATTATAGAGTCCACTAAGGTAGATGAAGCATTTCTGGAGCCTGAGTGGATTCAGGCCATGCAAGAAGAATTACATCAGTTCGAGCTCAACAATGTCTGGGAACTGGTCAAATGTCCAGATCCTCGCAAGCACAATATCATTGGCACAAAGTGAATCTACCGCAACAAGCAAGATGAAAACGGCCTTGTGATGAGGAATAAGGCACGGCTTGTAGCTCAAGGCTACACATAGGTTGAAGGAATTGATTTCGATGAAACTTTTGCACCTGTTGCTAGACTTGAGGCTATTCGCATATTACTTGCTTATGCTAACCATCATGATATCACTTTATATCAAATAGATGTGAAAAGTGCATTCCTCAATGGTAAGCTTGAGAAAGAAGTATATGTTGCTCAACCCCCAGGTTTTGAAGATCCAAAGAATCCTGACAAAGTCTTCAGACTCAACAAGGCCCTCTATGGTCTCAAGCAGGCCCCACGGGCGTGGTATGATACCTTGAAGGAATTCCTCATGACGAAAGGCTTCAAACCCGGTTCACTCGACCCTACTCTTTTCACTAAATCTTATGATGGTGAATTGTTTGTGTGCCAAATATATGTTGATGATATTATCTTTGGTTGTACTGACCAACATTATAGTGATGAATTTGCCTACATGATGAGTGAAGAATATCAAATGTCTATGATAGGAGAGTTGAAATTCTTCTTAGGTATTCAAATTCGTCAACAACGCAATGGCATATTCATATCTCAGGAGAAATACCTCAAGGATGTACTGAGGAAATTCGGCATGCAAGATTGCAAAGGAGTCAAAATTCCTATGCCCACAAATGGCCATCTATGCACTGATGAAAATGGTATTGACTTCGATCATAGGGTATACCGCTCCATGATTGGTTCTTTATTGTACCTATGTGCATCTAGGCCAGATATAATGCTTAGTGTTTGCATGTGTGCCCGATTTCAAGCTACACCGAAGGAATCACACGATAAGGCTGTGAAGCATATTCTTTGATATCTAGCTCAGACACCAACACTTGGATTATGGTACCGCAAGGGCTCGGTCTTTGATCTTATTGGATATTCTGACTCTGACTATGCTGGTGATCGTGTGGACCGCAAGTCAACATCTGGTACATGTCATTTTCTCGGATGATCTTTGGTCTGTTGGTCCTCGAAGAAACAGAATTGTGTATCACTATCTACTGCTGAAGCTGAGTACATTGCCACTGGTTCTTGCTATGCTCAATTGCTATGGATGAAGCAAACTCTCAAGGACTACAGCGTCAACATGAAGAATGTGCCTCTCTTCTGTGACAATGAGAGTGCCATCAAGATTGCTCACAACCCAGTTTAGCACTCGAAGACAAAGCACATTCAGATTCGTCATCATTTTCTTCGTGATCATGTGTTGAAGGGCGACATTTCTATTGAGCATGTGAAGACTGAAGAACAGCTAGCCGACATCTTCACAAAGCCCTTGGATGAGAAGATATTTGGCAAGTTGCGGTGTGATCTAAGTATCCTAGAATCTTCGAATGTTCTTTGAAAAAGGACACTCATCCTAAAACTTATGCAAAATTGATGACTCAGATGTGCAACACATGAAGAAACGTTTTTCTTCAATCAATGAAGAATAACACTCTTAGTGTGAAAAAATTAACGAAAAATTTGATTATCAGAACCCTACGATAATTGTACGCGGTGTCTGAAATCATCATTCTTATACGGTGGGTCACGCCACCACCAAAAAGTTGAAATTCCTCAGTTGTTCATATTCTTCAACTTTGCATTGTCTTCACTGTTTCCGTCGTTTTTCTTCATTAAGCTATATATATATATGAGTTTATGTCCTCTACAGCATTCACTTATTGCTAATTCTTCAAGTTGGTTTTTCTGCTAAGTGAATGTGATCGGACCCTTCCCCCTCTATGCTATAGTCAACCCAATCTATTCACAAATTCTTCATGTGCGTTCTTTTTGAAACTCGTTCAAAATCTTCACTGTGTCCTTGTCAGCTGAAGAAATTGCGAACGGAACTTTAAAACCTATCTTATCTAAATTTTCGGCATTGCCGCTCAAACCGTTCTGCATCCCACGGTATACTTATCCACTCACCCACGATCTAGCATGATCTCCACTTCTCACTACGTGGGTGACACATGTCATGCGAATGAGAAGGGTCAGAGGCACGTTCGTCCAATTTCTTCGGGCGAGCAGTTTTTCACCATGGCTATAAATACCCCTCCTTCCCTTCCTCACTTCTTTTACTCCGCTCGACCTCTCTCCAGCTCGAGCTTCTCAAACCCTAGCGCCGCTGCTACTTCATCGCCGCCGGTGAGGAAGAGCTTCACTGCCTCGACCTCGTCGCCGACGTACTCACGCCGACCGCAAAAATCTTCACTTCGCCGCCGCCGTAGCCGTCTTCCTCCGCCGAGTTAGGGCGTGGAAGGTCTACACAGACAAACTTTATCTCTACACCTCACTGTTCGTCATGTTCTTCGTCCAGGGTAATTAAAAGTTACTTTTACTGCCCTTGTTAATTCGAATGATTATCTTCAAAATCTTCAAAGGTGTTTTTCTTCATAGCTTCACACAATAAACACCTCACAAGTCATCTGTTCTTGATTCGTTTCTCTAAGCATCATTTTTCTTCAAGATTCCTCAATTGTGTGGATCTTCGATCTATACAACTCTGGAACCTAAGACAAAGAACGCTTAGTGAAATTCTTCAAGACTCATCTGGTCAAATTCCTCAAACTTGTTCTTTTTGAAAAACCTTATGAGAACGCATATGACCTCTCCAAATTCCTCGCAACTATACTCTGTTCACAGGTACTCATGTCAGCTGCTGAATCACTAGGTTCTCATCAACTTAACTCATTTGCAGCGTTCCTCGAAGAAAAGTTGCATACTTCTTCAAAGAATTTGACTGTTCAAATTCCTCAACTGGAGAAAATGGCTGATGGTAAAAGGCCACAGAAAGGAGGAAAGAAGCCTGAGGTCATGACTGTCTTTGAAATCCCTGAGGACATATACAAAGATTACTGCACTCCTGATGAGGCCAAGTTTGGAAAAGAGGACAAAAATCAGCACAAGGTGCACATACAGAGGATAGAAAGGAGATGGGCAAGAGAATGGAGGGAGTACAGGTATGTAACTCCAAAGTACATGAAGAAATTCACACTCAATCCTCCATGCCCAAGAGCTCCATTGGCACCTGGCCAAATAGCTGATCCCACCAGCCTCAAGCGTGGTGAGGACTATCCTGATGAATGGGCCAAGCGCCAAGCCAAGTTGGCTAAGCAATCTAGAGAAGCAATGAGGAAATTCAATGAAGACTCTGCTGCTGCTGCTGCCTCTGCTGAGGCCTCTGCTGTCAAGCCGAAGAATGCTATGTCAAAGAAGTCTGCGCGCAAGCCAAGTGCTTCACCAACAATGCCCTCAAGGCCAAGCTCATCAGCAATGCCCTCACGGCCAGAATCCTCAAAGCCCTCATGGACAATTCCTCATGATGCTCCTGTTCCTCAAAAATCCTCAGCTCCTCCACCAAAGTCTTCGGTAGCTCCGACTCAATCCTCAGCACCTGTGCATCTCGCCTCATGCCAAAGGACTGCAGGCATCTCCATTGCCTCAGGTGTCTCAGCTCGTTCCTCAGCTGCACCAAGTTCCTTAGCTGGCCCCTCACTGCCGAAGACAAAGTCAACTGCTGGACGCGGTCCTCGACCAAGTCCTCAGAAGAAGCAAGTCACTTTCCAAGTGCCGTCTGAAGAAGACGAAGCTGATGATGATGAACTTGCAGAAATCATCAGAGATAGGCAAGTCAGGGCCGCTAGAGCCAAGGGAACAGAGGTGCCACTGCTTTTGGATCTCAAGTTGATCCTCTAATACATTGATGTTTGGCACAAGGATCCCAACACTCCCATGCCTGACTTCAAGCTGACTCCTGGCCAAAGTCACATGCTCACCCACTTCATTCAAGAAGAGAAGTGGAAATTTAAGAAGGCCATGCAGATTAAGAAAGCGCAGTACAAGAAAGAGCGCTATCTGAAGAAAAACGTTGTCTCTATGACAACTAAAGAACTTGTCACTATTCAAGTTGAGATCAAGAAACTCAGTGATGACTTTGACGCATACCGCGCTGATTGGCTTGGAGCCAAGGTTCGTTTTGTGAAACTTGCGGATAACTTCACTTCAAATGTTGCTGCCCCAATGCAATAGGAAGTTCCTCAGGCTGAAGCATCCGCTCAGCCGACTGAAGAACATGCCAGCATTGTTGATGAAAATCAGGCTGCTGAAGAAAATGTGAGTTCCAGGGCTGATGACTGCATTCCAGCCGCTGAAGAAATTGCCAGGGCATCCACTAGTGGTGCGCCTAAAGAAACTGAAGAAATCAGGGAAACTGCATCAGTTGTGCCTGAAGAAAATCAACCAAATTCCTCAGCTGCTCCGGCGCCAACTTCAACTCCAATCCTTCCATCTGCATCAGATGTGAAGAAGACCAAGGCTGTAGAGCGTGCTGCAGTGAAGAAAAGGAAAGCATCAGCTGCTTCAGATTCGTCAGCTCCGAAGAAGATGAAGCCCTTGACAAGTTCATTTGCTAATCCCATTGATGTTGTTCGAATCTCAACCAGGCCATCAAAGGACCTTGTTCCTTTTGGTGAAGAATATGAGATCCCTAGCGGATCTGATGAAGAAAATCATTCTGCTGCTTCGTCAGAGCAGATTGATGAAGAAATTGAAGTGGATGCGATCCCTTCAACACCTGCCATCTCCTCGCCTATGCCTCAGTTTACAGCTGAAGAGGCTGACGTTGAAGAAATGGAAGATGAAGATGTGGACGTTGGCTGCTCCACACCCGTAATAAGTGATGAATTATGGGAAAGTCAGCATCCAAACTCTCTAATGTTCACACCGCTGCAGCAAATACCCCAGTCCCCCGCACAAACTGTTCAAATGGGCTCTGAAGAAACTCACCCCACTTCATCTGTGCATGAGGAAATTCCAGCCACTAGTGCTGAAGAAAATGTTGTTGCTGAACATCTGAAGACGCAGACTGCCACTGAAGAGGAACCAGAAATTCCTCAGCCCGAAGAACCTGCGATTGAGATTCCTGAGGTTGTGATGCAACTCACTGACACTCCTCTGCCCAAGCCAAAGGATCCATTCTCACGCAAGCAAAAGTTCAAGGCTGATGATTTCTTCGGCGAGCACGTATTCTTCGAAGATTACAACCTATATAACTCTGCTCGCATTAGGAAGAGGCATTTCTAGACTGCTAGTCAAGCCAATTTCTATTCCTCAGTGTTGTTCAACAAGGAGAAAATCTTCTATCATGAGCATATTCCTCACGTGGACATAGAATCTCTGCCGTGCTTCGCACCAGTCCTTAGTGTTCTTCATGATACTGGACTGTTAAACTTTTGCTCTGACATCTGCGATTGGAATGAAGAACTGATTCTTCAATTCTATGCAACGCTGCACATCACAGGAGATTCTGAAGATGTGAATTCATGGGTGCTGGACTGGATGTCTGAAAATACTCACTACACTGCACCAGCCTCTGAATTGCTTCGTGCCTTACCACTCAGTCCTCCCCTTGAAGAAGCTCGTTGTATCAACAGTCACCCTGAGCTTACAAATCATTACATGCAAGTGTCGATGAAACCTTTGAAGCCAGGTCAAGCACCAAGAACGAAATTCCTCGTGAAGGAATTGCTTTACGTGCCCAGAACTATCTATCGTATTCTTACGAGGACAATGAGTCCTATCAAAGGCCACGACTCATCTGATGAGGAAATTGTTGGCATCATGAAGAATCTGGTATTCAACATCGTTCATGGCATTCCTGTCAATTATCACGATTTCTTCATGAGGACTCTGGCAAATGTTGCACTGTCTCCGTTTGAGCTGAAGCCTTATGCACCTTGGATTATGAGATTCCTCGGGACAAGGTCTTCACTCAACTACAAAGCTGATTTTCAGAATCACCTCAGCTACTTGCCCCCAATTGAAGTCCTCAAGCAGAACTATTCCTCAGTTGATGGAAAGGGCAAGGCACCAGCTGTAATAGATGAAGGCATTCGTCCATTGGATGGTCAATTTCGCAAAGCTACTTCTTATTCCACCAGTGATGACTCTGCCACACATGACTCTGCCAATGCACCCAAGTCCACTCCTCAAGCCACTGCTCCGCACGTGATGACTGACCGTGAACTTCTGCTTAGTCTTCACCAGAAGGTGGATCGAAATCACAAATGGGTTAAGCGTCAGTTTGGTTCATTTCTTCACAACATGACTGCTACACACAATGCAGTGAAGAAAAACCATTACTACCTCCATCAAGTCTTCGGTCACACCTGGGCAATCCTGTCACATCTGTATGGTGAAGACGACCTGAAGAAAATGGGTCTCAAGGAAAATTTTGACTGGTCTGCACCTCCACCGAAGAAATTCAAGAAGGTCAAGGTTCCTTCTCTGGTGGCCAGCTCATATTCTTCATCGCGCGACACTGATGAAAATGAAGACTTGGACGACACTGCGGCAGGCCCTACTACAACAAATGACCCCAACAACGTTGGCGCTCCTTCATCAACTTGATAGTCTTCAGGGGCGTTAGTCCTCATATTCGAACCTTTTGGTCATTTGATGACAAAGGGGGAGAATTTTGAGTTAGTCTTCAAGTGGGTCTTTCTATATGGGCGTTTTTTAAAGTTACAACTCTCGTTCTTCCGAGACTCTTATTGGATCAAGTTGTAAACTTAAACCCGATGGTGCTCTGATACTCTTGATGCGTTTCTCTGCATGCTTATTCCTCGTTAATATTATTGCATGCATGCTGAATTACATCAGTCACCATATTTCATCATGCATTTCAAATTCTTCACTGTTGTATGTCAAATGCGTGTATGAATTACAAGATATAGGGGGAGATCTCCATGATTCAACTCTTCAAGTGTGCATTGCTTCAAAAGCAAATTCCTCACTATGCACATCTTCAGGGGGAGTTCTTCTATATCTTGCAATCAAATTCCTCAATATTAGTATTTACACTTCATATGTTTATCCCCGTTGAAAACTTAACCTATATTGTCATCAATCACCAAAAGGGGGAGATTGTAAGTGCATCTAGTGCCCCTTAGTGATTTTGGTGTATTGAAGACTTATAGGTTAAGGGACTAATGCGTTTGTGAGTGTACACAGGTCTATAAGTCTATGAGGAGTTTGATATTTACAGAGAAAGTCGACCCCTAAAAATGAAGTTCTTCGACTTAAGACTTTGTATTTCTGAAGACTTTCTGAAGCCTTTGAAAGTGAAGAAAATGGTGTGACCTTGAAGACTTAGTATTCATTTGAGGAACATGAAGCATGAAGACTTTTGTTTTCATAGTTTCATTTTCTCTTTCTTGAGTCATAGGAAACACCGTACTGTTAAAGGGGGTCGAGGAAATACTAAGGAAAAATTTCCATGTGATGCTCAACTCAAAATCCTACACCTACCAATCCCTTCGAGTGAAGCCATTGGAAATCTCATACAGTCCAGTCATATTCCTCAGTGACAGAGATGGAGTTCTTCTGGTCTCTGAGGAATTTGTTCTGACTGAGGAGTTAGGAATTCGCCAGTGCGGATTTCCTACACAGTGAGGAACATGATAGCCCTGAGGATTTTGGTACTCAAAATTCCGACCATTGCTGTGCTAAGCGCCAGCTATCCCAAAATATCTATCCACCTAACAGTCATATCATTGAAGGGCATTTATGTCTTATCATGTCGGGTTGCTCCCTAGGCTATAAATAGCCGCCCCCCTACAACCACTAGCTGGTTGGCTGCTCTGAGAGAAACTGACACTTGTCATTTGAGAGCAACCCATCCTCCGAGGACTTTGAGCGAAAATCATCAAGTGAGGAAAAACCCAAACCAAAACCCAAACACCTACAAACCCCAAGTGATTGAGCATCACTGAAGAGATTGATCCTGCGTGGATCCGACGCTTGTTACCTTTGAAGACTGTGCTTCTTCCAGACGGTTAGGCGTCATGGTCTAGAGCATCCAAGAGGAATTGTGGATCGCCGAGTGACCAAGTTTGTGAAGGTTTGGAAGTCGCCTGAAGACTTACCATGAGTGATTGGGCGAGGTCTGTGTGACCTTAGCTCAAGGAGAATACGGTGAGGACTGGGTGTCCTGAGCTGCGTGTTCAGGACTGGGTGTCTGGGACTGTGTGTCCTCGAGTTTAAATACTCAGCCGCTCCAACCAGACGTACAACTGAGACAGCAGTTGGAACTGGTCTACCAAATCATTGTCTTCACCAAGCTTACTGGTTCTATTTCCTCAACTCCTTCATTTTCTCATAACTGTGTTGTGAGTTTGTTCATATCTGTGCTTGAAGACTTTGACTGAAGACTTTCTCAATTTCCTCAGTTTGTCTTCATCCTGTGTTATCCTGTGCTCACGCTACCTGTACTCTGTGACTGCCTTCATTTCATCATGATGACCATGCTTGTATTCTGTTATGTTTACTTTTGAGTACTTATTGCGCTGCTAGTAGTTCTTCGCTAAAGAATTTCCTCACCGGCAAATTCCTCAGTGAAGAATTTCATAAAAATCGCCTATTCATCCCCCCTCTAGTCGATATAACGCACTTTCATGTAGGCTCGGTGAAGAGACAACGATTTGGTAGACCAGTTCCAATTGTTGTATCAACTGTACGTCTGGTTGAGGTGGTTGAGATGAACTCAAAGGACACTTAGTACTCACCGTATTCCTCCTGAGCGAATGTCACTTAGACCTCGCCCAATCACTCGTGGTAATTCTTCAAGGTAGACTTCTGAAATCTTCACAGGCTTATTCACTAGCACACCATAATGACTCTTGGGTGCTGAGAACATGACGCCTAACCGTTTGGAAGAATGATCGTCTTCAAAGGTAACAGGCATCAGACCACACAGATCAATCTCTTTAATGATGCTCAATCACTTTGGCTCTGGTTGGGTTTTCCTCACTTATGATTCTCTCAAAGTCGAGAGAGGATGGGTTGCTCTCAAATGACAAGTGTCAAGTTCTCTCTAGAGCACCCAACCAACAAGTGCTCGTGTGGGACGACTATTTATAGCCAGGGGAAACCAACATGAATTGTCATAAATGCTCTTCTCAGACATGACCATTGTCAGGACAAGGATTCACTCGACACCTAGTACACGGCGCATCAATGGTCAGAAAACGAACTATCAATTTTGTCGGGGCACTCAATTTCCTCATGATAGGAAGATCGCACTGGTGAAATCCTAACTCCTCAGCCTGGCCAAATTCATCAGTGACCAGATGAACGCCGTCACTGTCGCTAGCAAATTCGTCAGATGTACCAGAGATTTCCAAAGGCTTCACTCGAAGCGGCTTGTGTATGTACAAGTTTGAGCATCACTTTGGAAATGTGAGCTATGATTCACCTAGACCTCCTTTAACAGTATGGTTTTTCCTATGACTCAAAATAAGAAGAAAAAACTACAAAAACAAAAGTGTTCAAGCTTCAAAGTTTTCACATCAATTTCTTCAAAGACCGTACCATTTTTATCACCAAATTCTTTCGCTTGAAAAAATACATTTTTAGGGGTCGTCTTCCATGGTTTAAACCATATCTTCAGGGACTATAACTCATGTGTACACTCGCAAACACATTAGTTCCTCAACTCATTTGTCTTCAATACTCCAAAACCACTAAAGGGGAACTTGATGCACTTCAACTTTGGTTCACGTCATAGAATTTTTTCCACTGAGTCTATGCTAATGTTTATTTTCTATGAAATATGGAGGATATGAAGAATTCATCTATATGAATAGGATTCTATTCCTAGAAACCAAAGGACTCTAAAGGATTTTTTCCCCATAGGAATCATATCCTATATAATTCCTATATAATTCCTCCAGATCAAAGGAGGCCTAATATCTAGAAGCATATGGAGATTGTCTGATCTCGTGAACAGTTACATTGCCAACTTGGTGCGGGCTTGATGCGATCGAAATGTGGTACTACAGCTAGCGGTCCTGGGAAGTTTTGTTGCCTATGAATAATACTGGCGCCCTTCGAAGTAGGTTTGCTTGACGATGATGAATCAAAGATTCCACTTCTATCCTTCGTGGTGCACGTTAGAACATTAGTGTTTGCATAGGTTTATCCTTGAACATTACCATCTCATGGAGAGCTATAATGCACGATCAACGAAAAGTTAACTTGAACAATATTGTTCAACTGTACCACCCAAGTTGACCATCAATTCAAAACGAATAAAATTAAGGGAAAGATTAATGGATTTTTTAGCATCAATAAAGTGATGAAATAGCTTACACACACACAATCCTCGATGCAAGACATGCGTATGTTCACACACAAAACCCATCTATATATGCATTACGCGTTGGGTGGCTTGGGCAAACAAGTCGGTGGATCGAGAAAGGTGATGGAAAGGTGTAGGAATATTCCGGGACATGTGTGAGTAAGAAGAGAACAGGAGGATCCAGGAGGTACATATCGACGCCAACACGTTTATGTCAATTGAATGAAACGCGGTGATAGGAAACACAATATATTTGCATTCCCTTACAACATAGAGCATCATGAGAATTTTTATCTTGGAGATGAACATAGATGGTGGTGTTATGGTAATAAGGGAGGAGGACATGGCGGCATTTGAAAGATCAACGATGTGGAATATTGGGAAGGTGATGTCGAGGGAGAATATCTGGTGCTATGGGAGGTCCCATGCTCCAGGACGTTCCTAGTCGTCGAATCGTGGTTGCAATGGCCACAGGGACATCTCACACAAATTTGTGACCCCCCCCCCTCACACACACGCACATGGAGTCCCTTAATTATGCCCATGCCCAGAATCTCAATATGGCCATTGGTTCCACGATCTAATGGTTAGGAAGCCCCAAAAGCATGGGAGCTCCCGTAGCACCATCATTTTTCCATGATGTTGACTCGAGGGGTGAATATGCAACTAATGTTTTTCATCAAATTAGTTGATTTTAGAGATGGTGTGAATATAAAATGTTATATGAAATGCAACCTTATGTGCTCTTTTTTCGGGTGAACCTTATGTGTTTTGTTGGTTCAGTAGGCCTTGAAATGCAACCTTTATGTGAAACAACCCATATGGAGAAACACTCTAGTGTATTGAAAAAAATCACCATATATTTTAATATATATTATCACGTATATTTTAGAAGAAAAACAATCATGCACACACGAGAAAATGTATTTTTACTGACAAAAGGAAATGGAAGGGAAAAGGAAAATAAAGAAAGAGAAGGATATATAAAGAATAAAGAATAAAAAGTGAGATGATGAAGAATAATAAACTACGCAAACCGAAAAGAAAACCGAGTAAAACACACTGAGGCGGAGAAAAAACAGGATAAAGCAAACAACGAAAAATAATAGATAAACATGGGCTGGACATGGTTCCACTGAGCGACGAATAGGGATTACCATTTGCGTTTTCTGACGCGTGCGAGCCGGGGATGATGAGCAAGCCATGCCACTAGGGAGGGCCTGCTGGCGAGAATAGCAATGGGCTTTCAGTCTGAGGGAGGTGGGCTTTCCCTGAAAGACGCGATGACGGTCGTTATGCCTTGGTTTTCTATAGGATGCGTTGATCAGTTGCTAGATGTTACTTTTATCAATCAAGTCGTTGTAGTATAGTGGTAAGTATTCCCGCCTGTCACGCGGGTGACCCGGGTTCGATCCCCGGCAACGGCGCAATTTTTTCTGTTCTCTGTGTGTATCACGTTTCTGGTTCATCCTTGTAGCTTCTTTTTTTCAGGAAAAAAAATATCCTTGTATCTGTCTCACCAGTACAAAGCATTAGATAGCGCCTCATTGGTAGCTTCTCTTTTTAAGTGTTTCCGCAACTTAGGGCGTGTTCTGATCTTCTCCCGCTCCACGCTTCACAAATTCCTGTAGCGGATTATTGTGACTGCACCACACTCATGTGTACACACATGATTGCTTCTGTAAGTGTTTCCGTAAGTTATCATGAAGGTCACGATTTTTTTTTGCTTGTACAGAGATGAATGGTGTCTCTGCAGCATATATGCAGATCAAAGATATACAAGACCAGTTATTGAACTGTCTCCGTCAGCAAAATGAATCGACCTTGCCGTGCACTCTCAAGTGCTCGTACCATTTCATGATGCAAATCCAAGATCGATCCGCAGACTTGTTTATGAGCTATGCAGTACTACTGCAAATATTACTTACTAAACGTCTAATTGCCGACCCAATAATAACCAATTCCCGATCAACTAAGAAACAAAAGTAGTGCGTATTTGCCTATTTGGTTCTCAGGTCATGTCATTTACTCTGCGCCGCGAGAGCTCTCGCGGAAATCATGCGTTCTAGGCAGGCCATAGAGGAGCAAGGAAAATAGTGCACCAGAGCTTGTGGTGCTACCGGTGCACCGGACTAATATTGTGTTTTTAAAATATTTAAAAAATTCTGAAAAAATTTAGCACGCTCATACAACATTAATGTAGGTTGTCACAACATTTTAAGTCAAAATTCTAAGCATAACTCAAAAAACAAAAATGACAAATTCAACACTGAATAGTACACAACATAACCTGGGCTTTAGATTTGGCCCATTATCACACTGATGTCAAATTTGTCGTTTTTATATCTCAAAAAGCATTTCAAATTTTTATCCAAAATTTTGTGACATCATACATTGATGTTGTGTTAACATGCTAGAATTTTTTTCAGATTTAAAAATATATTTTATGGCATCCGTTGCACCGGTAGCACCACAAGTGCGGCACCGGATACATTCCCCAGAGGAGCAAGATGAACATGAGAAACCATGTGCCGCGTCGCGCATGCCCATGGCACCTGCATACCACGGATGCCGCCGTCAGTGCAGGTCTTAATGCCGGCCCCTTGCTAGACTCTTCTCCACAGCATCTGCCAAGCCCTATCATGGTGGTACGAAGCAGCCTAATCCTGCCCCGCGATTCCACTGTCCCCACGCCCCTCGTCTCAGCTCGCCGTCAATGCGCTGCTGCCTGCCATACAATCCGCTTCCGCTAGCCTGCACCCTCGACGCCGTATATCCTGGCCACAATATAAATGGGAGACAATGCTCACTGCCAGAGGACATTAATCTCGACGGCGGTACGCTCGCCAGCACCACTCGTCGTACCAAGTACCAGTACCAATTGCATACTAGTATTATCATGATGCTTTGGCCTGAATCCAAGATCGATCTGCAGACTGTTCGCAGTACAATCTTCGGTACTCCCTGGCAAAATCTCCAGCCATTACTTATTATAGACTGCGTCCACTGTGACGGTAGTACTACAGTAGTACATTGCATCTTACTGTACTACCACTTAATTGGCCTGGTCCGATCGATCCCGCCTCTGCCTGCTGCCGTCTGAAGTTATGGAGGTGCTCAGATGCAGGAGGGGTTCTCCCCTTTCCCGGCCATGCATTGATCTGACGCCATAGATAGTGAATCGCATCGCACGGCCCTGGGCAACATAACTCGGTCCATTCTGCTGCTCTGAACACTGCGCTGGGCGCCTCTCCTTACTTACCATTAGCTCCTCTTGGCTCTTTTCTCATGGTCTACACAGGCTATTAGTTGCTTTGATTTGTCATGTAGCATCGAGGATCCTAGCAGTGATTAGAACAAGTGAACGTGGTGGCAGGGCTGAAGAGTAGGAGTAGGTCTCAAGCCTCCGAAAGCGCTTTGTCCGGAAGAAAAGTCTAAGCACTTGCTTTAATACCACCCTGGACTAATTGATGCTTCCATACCAGTGCAGTATGTGCCCTGCTGCTTTGCCGATGCCACCAGTAGTGCAATGGCGATACCTAACCCTCTCTCATAATGTACTCGATAGCTTCAATTTCAGAGAGAGAGCGGGCAGTGGTATCATCTCGCATTTTATTTGACAACAACAGTCACACGCCTCTAGTACTACACTTTCAGCAAGTATGAAGTATGAACTGATGATGATGCATCGACGCATGCGCGGTGCTTCTTAGGGTGGTCGCTGGCCGGTGGGACCTAGCCGTCGGCGTTGGATAATGCGGAGAAGATGATGATGATAACATAGAGAACTCTGTTCTCCTCCAGGGGACCATGGGGCATGGGTGGAGTGCATGGGAACAGCAGGAAGCGGCTTAAACTACCACACACTTTGCAGCTAGTAAGATATTAGCGGATCGAGCTGGTGGTGCTTTGTGTTTGTGGGTAGTTAAGTAGAGGAGTAGCAAGAATTATTTGAGTTCCCTAAGATTCCTGCTACGTACTTTAGCTCTTGTTTATTTAACTATCAAGCACTTGGGCAGTTGTGCTTACCACACTCAATCAGTCCCATGCATGCATGCATGCCGTCTCCTAGTTTTCACAAGCATCCGTCGTTTTCTGCTCGGTGTCACAAGCATCCTCGGCACTTGAACACGTCACCAAGACTCGCCTTCTCAGTCCTCTTTTGGTTCATAGCATAGAATTATCGTAGGTCACGCTGCAGGTGGGAGTGGGTTTAAGTGGGATTCACTATCCCATCCCACTTAAACCGCTCCAGCGGGAGCCCACTGGACAAATAAAAATTAACCGGGCTAGCCCTATTAGCCCAGTGGAATCCCACCTTAGCCCGATAGGTTAGTTCTCTCGCTGGACAGAGGAGGCGCTGCAGCGCAGGCGCACTGCTGCCGCCGCCGCTCGATGGCCGCCGCCGCCGCATCACCTTCTCTTCCGCCTCGCACTCAGCACCTCTCGGCCTCCCCTCCCTCGCAGCTTCTTGCCGTCCCAATCAAGACTCGCCAAACCCCTCGAGCACGGTCGGATGCGATGGTCAGGTCGCCGGCGGCCCCAACCCCAACCCCCAGGTCGCCGGCGGCCCCAAACCCGAACTCCAGCTTGCCGGCGGCCCCAAACCCGACCCCCAGGTCGCAGGCTGCCCCAACCCCGACTCCCAGCTCGCCTGCTGCAGGTAGTCAAACATCCAGATCCTTTTCCCTTCCATTTACCATGTAGGATTCAGATGCTGATGGATTGCTCATGGATTCTAGTGAAAATTTGCAAGATTCCTGTTTCAGTTTCTGTTAAAACTCAAGATTAAGTTGTTGATGGATTGCTCATGGATTCAGATGCTTGCTTTCCTTCCAAGTTCAGAGTCAAGATCTACTGAAATTAATTTTTTCCCTTCTGTTTCAAATTGTCATTTCTAACCAAAATTTGCATCTATAGTGTTGTTATTAAATGAACTTGAATCTTACTGTATTTTGTTGGCTACAAATAGTCTGAACCAAGTTAGAATGAATGTCTCTGCATTTTATCCCCCTGGAAAGGCAGATGCTTACAAAATGAACTTGCACAAAAGTGAGGAGCAACTTCTACAAATAGTCTGAAACAAGTTAGGTTTAGCATTGTGGGCGAGGAGCAATCAGTAGTACAACATGTTCTTCCTTTCTTATTCTGTTGTACCTGTTAATAATGTCTGAACTTAACTAATCATATTTAACTTGGTTGTGAAAATTTTCAGATCTTGAGAAGCACAAGGTTACTAATGAGCTCTTGCGTGCCATAAAAATTGAGAAGGCTAATGACCCGGATCTTGAAGAGCACAAGGGTGCTGGTGAGCTCCTTACGGAACCACCAAAGTGCAAGAAAAGGAAGCGAAGTAGGCAGAGTAGTGGCAAGCTTCATGGGGAACACGAAGAAACGAACAAAGTCGTCATGAAGCTGTCGACGTCCAAGAAAAAGAGGAAGGTAAAATTATCACACTACTTTATCATGAAGCCGTTGACGTCTAGGAAATAGACATAACGTCTTTATGTCTATTTTACTGTTTAGCAACACTTATTATACAACAACAAATTTTTTCTCTCAGGCAAGTGAAGGAATGTGCACTAATACACGGGCACCGTTGTTTGGACCTTTGGCCGTTGACATGGATAAGCAGCCACCACCATTGAAGAAAAAAAGGCTTAATAAGGTGAATTTTGATTGCGAATGATTGTCTCTCAATCAAATTGCCCTTCTCAAGCTTATCTGTCTACCTTTTTCTTGTTCATTTAAGCTGTCGTTTCTAAAAGTTTGGGGATGCGAAGCTTATGTCAAGAAACTTCAACCTGAAAAGCTCGAACCCAAGTCGGAAAAATGCGTATTCATAGGATACCCTAAGGAAACTGTAGGGTATACCTTCTACTTAAGATCCGAAGGCAAGATCTTTGTTGCCAAGAACGGATGCTTTCTGGAAAAAGTGTTTCTCTCGAAAGAAGTAAGTGGGAGGAAAGTAGAACTCGATGAAGTACTACCTCTTGAGCGGGATAGTGACGCAGCACAGGAAACCGTTCCTGTGATGCCCACACCAACTGAAGAGGAAAACCATGATAATGATCAAGGTACTTCGGATCAAGTTACTGCTGAACTTCGTAGGTCCACAAGGACACGTTCCGCACCAGAGTGGTACGGCAACCCTGTCCTGGAAATCATGTTGTTAGACAACAATGAACCTTCGAACTATGAAGAAGCAATGGCGGGCCCGGATTCCAACAAATGGCTTGAAGCCATGAAATCCGAGATAGAATCCATGTATGAAAACAAAGTATGGACTTTGACAGACTTGCCCGATGATCGGCGAGCGATAGAAAACAAATGGATCTTTAAGAAGAAGACGGACGCGGATGGTAATGTAACCATCTATAAAGCTCGACTTGTCGCTA